>NW_026985842.1:0-2500 GCF_018555375.3 Anguilla rostrata
ACCATAGGCCTAACCCTAACCCTAAACCTAACCATAGCCCTAACCCTAACCCTAACCCTAACCCTCACTCATGGGTGGCCTAACCCTAACCCAAACCCTAACCCTAACCATAGCCCTAACCCTAACCCTATCACTAACCCTAACCCTAGCCCTAACACTAACCCTAACCCTAGCCCTAACACTAACCCTAACCCTACCCCTAGCGCAAGCCCTAACCCTGACCTCATCAACGGGTGGCCTAACCCTAACACTAACCCTAACCATAGCCCTAACCCTAACCCTAACCCTAACCATAGCCCTAACCCTAACCCTAACCCTCACTCATGGGTGGCCTAACCCTAACCCAAACCCTAACCCTAACCATAGCCCTAACCCTAACCCTATCACTAACCCTAACCCTAGCCCTAACACTAACCCTAACCCTACCCCTAGCGCAAGCCCTAACCCTAACCCTCATCAACGGGTGGCCTAACCCTAACCCTAACCCTAACCCTAACCCTAACCATAACCCTAGCCCTAACCCTAACCCTCACCCACAGATGGCCTAACCCTAACCCTAACCCTAGCCTAACCTTAACCCTAGCCCTAACCATAGCCCTAACCCTAACCATAGCCATAACCCTAACCCTAACCCTAGGCCTAACCCTAACCCTAGCCCTAACCCTAACCATAGCCCTAACCCTAACCCTAACCATAGCCCTAACCGTAACCCTAACCCTAACCATAACTCTAGCCCTAACCCTAACCCTAACCCTAACCATAGCCCTAACCCTAACCCTAACCATAGCCCTAACCCTAACCCTAACCCTAACCCTAACCATAACCCTCACCCACAGATGGCCTAACCCTAACCCTAACCCTAACCATAGCCATAACCCTAACCCTAACCCTAACCCTAGCCCGAGCCTTAACCCAAACCCTAACCCTAGGCCTATCCTTAACCCTAACCCTAACCCTAACCCTAAACCTAACCCAAGGCCTATCCAAACCCTAACCCTAACCCTAACCCTAGCCCTATCCCTATCCCTAACCCTAACCTAACCTTGGCCCTAGCCCTAACCCTAACCCTAACACTCACCCACGGGTGGCCTAACCCTAACCCTACCACTAGCCCTAACCCTAACCCAAAATATAACCCTAGCCCTTGCCCTATCCTTAACCCCAACCCTAACCCGAGCCATAGCCCTAGCCCTATCCCTAACCATAACCCTAGCCCTAGCCCTAGCCATCAGGGTAGCCCTAACCCTAACCCTAACCCTAGCCCTAGCCCTAACCCTAACCCTAACCCGAGTCCTAGCCCTAGCCCTAACCCTAACCCTAGGCCAATCCTTAAACCTAACCCTAACGCTAACCCTAGCCTTAACCCTAACCCTAACCCTAACCCGAGCCCCAGCCCTAGCCCTAACCCTAGGCCAATCCTTAAACCTAAACCTAACCCTAACCCTAGCCATAGCCTTAACCCTAACCCTAACCCTAGGCCTATCCTTAACCCTAACTCTAGCTTTAGCCCTAAACCTTACCCTAACCATAGGCATATCCTTAACCCTAGCCCTAACCCTAACCCTAGGCCTATCCTTAAACCTAACCCTAACCCTAACCCTAAACCTAACCCAAGGCCTATCCATATCCCTAACCCTAGCCCTAGCCCTAGCCCTAACCCTAACCCTAACCCTAACCCGAGCCCTAGCCCTAGCCCTAGCCCTAACCCAATCCCTAGCCCTTGCCCTAGCCCTAGCCCAAGCCCTAAGCCTAAAACTTGCCCTGGCCCTAGGCCCACGAGAGGGAGAGTGCTCCGAAAAAATAAGAGTGCCACGGGGACCAGTTGCACGAGAGGGAGCGTGCTCCGAAAAATATCAGAGTGCCACGGGGCACCAGTTGCATGAGAGGGAGAGTGCTCCGAAAAAATAACAGAGTGCCACGGGGACCAGTTGCACGAGAGAGAGCGATAGAGAGAGAGGGAGAGTGAGCTCAGAAAAATGACAAAGTGCCACGTGTGACCAGTTGCACGAGAGGGAGAGTGCTCCGAAAATATCAGAGTGCCACGGGGGACCAGTTGCACGAGAGGGAGCGTACTCCGAAAATATCCGAGTGCCACGGGTGAGCAGTTGCACGAGAGCGAGAGTGAGCGCTCAGAAAATGACAAAGTGCAACGGTGACCAGTTGCACAGAGGGAGAGTGCTCCGAAAAATATCAGAGTGCCACGGGGGCCAGTTGCACGAGCGGGACAGTGCTCCGAAAATTATCAGAGTTCCACGTGGGACCAGTTGCACGAGAGAGAGATAGAAAGAGAGAGAGAGAGAGAGATGGAGCTCAGAGAAATGACAAAGTGCCACGGTGACCAGGTGCATGAGAGCGAGCGCTCCGAAAAATGTCAGAGTTCCACGGGGACCAGTTGCACGAGGGATAGTGCTCCGAAATATATCAGAGTGCCACGGGGACCAGTTGCACGAGAGGGAGAGTGCTCCGAAAAACACCAGAGTGCCACGGTGACCAGTTGCAC
>NW_026985843.1:0-9720 GCF_018555375.3 Anguilla rostrata
ACACATTATTCAACACCGAACTTGCGCATCTGGGCATACATAAAAACATTCTTTTACCGCTAAAAATTTGTATTCCGTCATTGCAACAAGATAAAGCCAACAATAGCCGAAGGTATGCCAGTACAGCTGTGAAAAATGCTGCTCACTGAACAATTAAATAAAGAAGAGGAATTTTAAAAAATTGCCATGTCATTATACTGTCAATATCTGGGCATTAATATGGAATAAATATACAACCTTACCATTGGTTTTACGCGTAGAGATGTCCCTTTCAAGACTGAGTGGTCATATATTGTCTTGGACAATCCGATTGAGAAATATACACTTATTTGTGATGCCTGGGTACCTTCCAAAATAGCTGTGCTATTTTTTTGAAATTGAGTGTAATGTAACTGTAATTTTGATATCAATACTTTTAATGGCAGGCCTAGATTTGAATGAATGACTTAAAGACAGTACATTGTATGTGTAAGTAACTTGGCATTTTTGTATGTTGAAAATGTGTTTTTCATCAGATATCATTTCTTTTTGTACTGGGTTTGCTATGAGTAAGTGATAATAGCAATTCATAAAAATGTAGGCTATGAGAGACATGCATGCATGAAATGCACGCACAACACATTCTAGCTGAAAGAAACAATAGGCATGAGATTAACTTTTACTTTACCATTAATGACAAATAAATTAAAGTGTATATCATTTTTTAAATGAAAGTGGTTTTGATGGGCTATTGTACATGACAGACCTACTAATTGTCTGCATGTCAGTAGAGGATATATATAGGGCTAGCTATATTAATTTAGAAATATGGCATTGCAGGGTCGCTACAGTAGTCTAGTTAAGAAGTAGTTACAGTACCAGTATAGTACAATGCAACCATTTTGAATTTTAAAAAAGCGATATACAAGGCATGGAGAAGTCATTATCTTGCGCCAGTTTCTGTACGACCAGTAATGTTACCTACCAGACAGAAATGCATCACTGATTTTAGTGCTTAATTTCAGAGCCGTCTGTAGTAACATTATACACAAGATCTGTTGTATCTTTAGCAAGGTAGCTAATGTAAAACTTGAAGGCGAAGGTGGAACTGTCTAATGTGTGGGTGTATTTTATTTGGATTTGTGAAATATAAATGAGTTTCCCACAAGGATTTTACAGATGCCAAAGCAATAGTTTAAATGCTTTATTTTTAGTTAGCCATCAATCCAGTGTAATTAGTTAGAGGATCGCGTGAGTCCGAGGGGGGATGAACCTGCATCTGTTACAAAAAGTTCCAACGGCAACCCAGTGAGCTAAAAGACTGCAGACATTATGGCTGCAAAGATTTCTACTTTAAAACGTGTACTTGTATATTTGTGTGTGAATCTGATGTTTCTATTGGCTGATATACCTAAATTTCCAATGGGGAGATGTATTCTTTGTGGGCCTGGAGCATTTATGATGATGTAATCAGGCAGGAAGAAGAAGAAGGAAAAAACACAAAATCCCCTAACTTTGGGGCATTATTGTGCGGACGTGTGACATTGTTTGTGAATTCTGTCTGTTGAAATGAGGTCAGAAGGTACAGAAATGAATGTTTTTTAAGGGCTGAGAATCTGTGGTCATTGCAGTTATTTTTGAAGGGAACCCTGAAAAGTGCCAAACTCTCTGGGCTGTATAGGTATGGGGCATGCCGCCCCGCCAAGGCGTAACTTGGCGGGATGGCATACCGTACCTGCCATCCCAATTAAACATTTAAACTATTGCTTTTGCATCTGTATAATCTTTGCGGAAAATCCATCCAAATGATTGCCTCTTAACATTGTTAAAGCTGTCTATTCCTGGTTATTGGCAACTTTCATATTTTGTCATATGATAAACTGTTTTCTCTTACACTGCACCAAACTACATGGCTCACTTATACGCTGACTGAAGTGTGCATCTCTGTAAGAACCAATCACTGCATTGGCCTCGTTAATAAAGTTTTGAGGTAACACCCTTACTGTGTTACTCACTGGGCTATCTGTTAATTTCACTAGCAGGATGTGCAGCTCCTCTGGGATAGCTGCTAGAGTCAGTGTCCAGATGGATAAAATAATACAGAGGTCATGAATTGCTCACTTGTACACTGACTGAGGTTTTAGTGTCAGAGAACACTTAGATGGCAGCAGTAGAGTGTCTCTCTCTCCAGGGTGCAGTGTCTAGCGATAATTTCATATGAGCACACCCCAGTCAATACGCATATATGCTAAATTGTATTCACACAAACATTCAGGTTACAGGTTTTGAAAATGAATGAAATCAGGAAATCTGTTTTCTTCCCTGTGACAAAATTCAAACCCTTACACAGCCACAATAGTTAAGGTCAACCAGTACACAGCACTACTCACCCCAGTCTCTGTAGTTTACAGATTGGACTCATCAGTCCAGCACAGAGCAGCTCCACTCCTGAATCTCCCAGGTTATTGCAGCTGAGGTCCAGATCTCTCAGGGTTGAGTTTGATGACTGGAGAACTGAGGCCACGATATCGCAGGACTCCTCTGTGAGGTTACAGTTGTTCAGTCTGCAGAGAGTTAATATAGTATATTATGAATATTGTTTCTTTACTGCCAATTTTTGTTTAATACCACAATTAAAAATAAAGAAAACATTTCACCACTGCAACTAAGTTTCATTTATTTCAGACATGCACTTGATAAGATGAATGTGTGCTCACGAGAGAAACGGCTCCACAGCCAACAAGTCCCTGCTCTCTCGTGCACTCTGTGTGCTGTAATCTCTTTCTCTCTCCCTATCAAAGTCCTGTAATGTCTACTCTGTGGGGTCTGTGTCACATCCAAGGTGTATGGCTATTTAGTGTATAACACAGCTCACCACAAAGAATGCATGACTTTCTGAGGGCTGTATTGTAATGTACCACCCAACCCTTCCAAGCATCTAAAATACATTTTTAACATTCCAAACGTTCGCTCAATCATTGACCAATAACACACAAGTTGGTGGTGTGCTGGCTTAATGTATGGAGAAAGTAGTAAAGGATGAACACTTTTTTTGACTGTTCCTAGGCTTTTCACTGAAGCCTCCCTGCTCTCATAGGAAGCACAGTTGTTATCATTACAAATTTCACAAATAATTCATCTTCAGTTTGATGACAGAATGTAATTCATTCAGTATTAGAAATAATCCACTTCACTGAGGCTACTGTGTCAGTTTAGTCACATGATCAGTTCTAAATGACGCTGTTAGCTCCATACAGATGCACTGCAAAAATAGCTGCCATTGGACTGTGTAAATGAGCACAGCATGCATTTGAAACAGTCACACTGAAATAAAATATTTCTCACATCTGTGTCATGCATTCACATGTGTGCCGCATTCATAACGCCACCAAAATAGCAAAATGTGCTATGAGTTAAGACCTGGTCTGGACTGGTTTAACTGGACTGGTGGCGACATAGCTCAGGAGGTAAGACCGATTGTCTGGCAGTCGGAGGGTTGCCGGTTCAAACCCCGCCCTGGGCATGTCGAAGTGTCCTTGAGCAAGACACCTAACTCCTAACCCCTAACTGCTCTGGCGAATGAGAGGCATCAATTGTAAAGCGCTTTGGATAAAAGCGCTATATAAATGCAGTCCATTTACCATTTACCATTTAAATGGAAACCCATTATTCAACACCAAAATTGCGCATCTGGGCATACACAAAAAAATTATTTTACTGCTAAAAAATTGTATTCCGTCATTGCAACAAGACAAAGCCAACAATAGCCGAAGGTATGCCAGTACAGCTATGAAAAATTCTGCTCACTTAACACTTAAATGAAGAAGAGGAATTTAAAAAAAAATTATACCATGTCATTCTACTGATAATATCTGGGCATTAATATGGAATAAATATACAACCTTACCAATGGATTTACACGTAGAGATGTTCCTTTCAAGACTGAGTGGTCATATATTGTCTTGGACAATCCGTTTGTGAAATATACACTTATTTGTGATGCCTGGGTACCTTCTAAAATAGCTGTGCTAATTTTTTGACTTTCAGTGTAATGTAACTGTAATGTAATCATTCATTGGTTGCCAAGTAGTCATTGTGTTTAATGCATCGGATGAGAGCTGAACTGGAACATAGTGGCGGACAGTTGAATTTGTTTTAATGCCGTCCAATTCCCATACCAGGAAACACTACATACTGCAGAGTACAGGAAAAGATACAAGAATTAATGATTACACATGTAGGTACTGCTCCACATTGTGTGATAATGTTTTTGCATTATTTTTAATCTAATATCAATGCTTCATCTTAAACCTTCAAACGGGGCACGTTTATATGCTTTATAACAGAAAAAAAGCAGTAAGTGTATAATTCGTCCAGGTGCGTAGAACTGCCGAAATCCGTCCTGCTAGAGTGGATAAGTATCTGCGTTCATTTACTAATTACATACCGCGTTAGATTTTAAACTTTTCCCTGTGTGGAAACTGTTCTTTGTTTTTAGGTTGTGTTAGGTCTCTTTGTTTTTAGGTTGTGTTAGGTCTCTTTGTTTTTAGGTTGTGTTAGGTTTCTATCTACCACTTTCATTCTTGGAATTGATAGATAGTGCAATAATCGCAATCACAAACTGTTAACCTGTGTAATCAGCGCGTTATTCGACTCAGGTTTTCAGTTGCTAATTAGGTACACTCGGAGCGACGCTTGCATCGCTCCTTCCTAGTTTATGAGCCAGTTCCCCATTCCAGTCTGTGTTCTCCCCCTCAGAAGGCGCTTCCAGCGACGTGGCCCCCCTCGACAACGGAACCCCTCTAACCTCTGCTACCCCCCGCTGACCCCCTGTGAGAACTTCACGGTCACAGGGGGGCTATGGAACTGCCAGTCTGCTACGCGCAAGGCAGACTTCATCTCCGCCTATGCCTCCCTCCTATCCCTGCAGTTCCTTGCCCTCACAGAGACCTGGATCACACCAGACAACTCTGCCACTCCTGCTGCCCTCTCATCCTCCTACTCCTTCTCCCACACCCCCCGGCGATCTGGCCGTGGTGGTGGTACTGGTCTACTGATCTCCCCCACCTGGAAATTCTCTGTTCTCCCCCTCCCTGACCTGTCTATATCCACTTTTGAATTCCATCCTGTCTCTATCACCTACCCTGCTAACCTTTATATTATTGTTATTTATCGTCCCCCGGGGCCCCTGGGAAGCTTCCTGGATGAGCTAGACACCCTGCTCAGCTCCTTCCCTGAGGACGGCACCCCGCTGATCCTCCTTGGAGATTTTAACATCCACCTAGAAGCCTCCCAGTCTGCTGCCTTCCTACCACTACTTCACTCCTTTGACCTCTCCCTACAACACTCTCCTCCAACCCACAAGGCAGGCAACCTCCTAGACCTGATCTTCCTGAGGACCTGCTCCAGCTCCAATCTTACGGTTACCCCCCTGCATACGTCTGACCATCATTTCATCTCCTTCTCCCTCCCCCTCTCTCCACATCCTCCCTCTCCCCCTCCCATCCCCACTGTCACTGTCCGCCGTAACCTCCGCTCCCTATCACCCTCTTCTCTTGCTCCCAGAGTGACTGCTTCCCTCCCCCCTCTTCAATCATTTTCCAAGCTCCCCACTAACTCTGCATCCTCCACCCTAACGTCATCTCTCTCCTCAGCACTCGACTCCCTATGCCCCTTCGTCCCTAGGCCAGCACGTTCATCCCCTCCCAGTCCATGGATGTCTGACATCCTACACACCTCCAGGGCCACCCTCCGTGCTGCTGAAAGGAAGTGGGCCAAATCCAGTGACCCATCTGACCTCTCAGCCTATCAGTCTCTCCTGACAGAGTTCTCTTCTGCTGTCACTGCCGCTAAGGCAAAATTCTACCAAACCAAAATTCATAACTCCGTTTCTAACCCTCGTCAACTTTTCTCTATTTTCTCTTCTCTCCTCAGCGTGCCACCTCCTCCACCCCAGTCTTCCTTCACTGCAGATGACTTTGCAGCATTCTTTGACGAAAAGATTGCAGACATCCGCAGCTCCTTTGCCCCCTCTGCGTCCTCCGCCCCCTGTTTCTCCACATTTTCTCTCCTCTCAGACACTGAAGTCTCCCAGCTTCTGCTCACTCACCGCCCTATCACCTGCGCCCTCGACCCTATCCCCTCATCTCTCCTTCAAGCAATCACACCAGACATCCTCCCTTTTGTCGCCTCCCTCGTGAACTCCTCCCTATCTTCTGGATGTTTCCCCTCATCCTTCAAGAAGGCCCACATCACCCCGCTGCTGAAGAAACCCACACTAGATCCTTCAGTCATTCAGAACTACCGCCCGGTATCTCTCCTCCCTTTCCTATCCAAAACACTTGAACGTGCTGCATCTAACCAGCTCTCTGCTTTCTTCTCTGAGAACAACCTGCTTGATCCCCACCAGTCTGGCTTCAGGCCTGGCCACTCGACCGAGACTGCACTCCTCTCGGTCAGTGAGTCACTCCATGCCGCACGAGCAGGCTCCCTCTCCTCTGTCCTGACTCTTCTAGACCTCTCCACTGCATTTGACACTGTGGACCACTCTACCCTCCTGTCCTCCCTGGCAGCAACAGGGATCCGCGGCACAGTCCTTGACTGGATTGAGTCTTACCTCTCTGACCGTTCCTTCCAGGTTGCCTGGGCGGGTAAGGTATCACCACCCCGTCCCCTCACCACCAGAGTTCCCCAGGGCTCAGTCCTTGGTCCCCTTCTCTTCTCCATGTACACCAGATCCCTTGGCCCTGTAATATCTGCCCATGGCTTGTCCTATCACTCCTATGCCGACGACACGCAACTCTTTCTCTCCTTCTCCCCATCGGACACACAGGTCCCTGCCCGCATCTCCGCTTGCCTGAGGGACATACAGAGCTGGATGGACAATCACCACCTGAAGCTCAACCCGGGAAAGACGGAGCTAATCTTTATTCCTGCTCTATCCTCTCCCCTCCTCAACTTTTCCATTTCCTTAGGGGACACCGTAGTGACATCATCACCCTGCGCCAAGAATCTCGGAGTGATGATGGACAACAGGCTGTCCCTCTCCAACAACATTGCAGCAGTAACCCGGGCATGCAGATTTTTCCTATACAACATCCGCAGAATCCGCCCCTTTCTCACCACCTACTCAACCCAGCTCCTGGTCCAAGCAATGGTTCTATCCCGCCTGGACTACTGCAACTCTCTTCTGGCTGGACTACCGGCATCTGCCACCAGACCCCTGCAGCTCATTCAGAATGCTGCGGCTCGTCTGGTCTTCAACCTCCCCAGACACTCCCACGTAACTCCCCTGCTCACTACCCTCCACTAACTGCCTGTTATAGCTCGCATCAAATTTAAAACATTGGTCCTAGCATACCAGGCAGTCAAGGGATCAGCCCCAGCATACCTTCACAAGTTATTCAAACCCTACATGCCAGCCAGATCCCTCCGTTCTGCTACCTCAGGACGCCTAGCACCTCCCCCTCTTCGCACCTGCACTTCCAGAACACGTCTCCTGTCTGTTCTGGCCCCACGATGGTGGAATGACCTCCCTGTGGAGGTCAGAACAGCTGAGACTGTGACCCATTTCAAACGACGACTGAAGACCCACCTCTTCAGGCTGCACCTCTCCCCATCCCTCCCTTCCCCCCTGTAAATGACTAAACTTAGGGTTGTAACTAGGCAGCTGTTTCATAGGTGACTTAGGCGCATCAACTGTCTTAACGACTACTTGTATTTTTATTTATTTTTATTTTTATTTTTCCATAGATTGCCTTGTTGCCGTTCTCGTTGTTAGTGTTAATCAGTTTAACCATCAGGGTCCAAGTTGAACTATGCGGTTGTTCCCTGTACTTGGACCGGTACTTCTCTCTAGGGGTTTCGTCATACTTGTTCCTGGTTATGGTTATACACTTTGTTGTACGTCGCTCTGGATAAGAGCGTCTGCCAAATGCCTGTAATGTAATGTAATGTAATTTCATTTCTTTTTTGGATATGTTTCAGGACACCTAGATATTTTAGGCCTCTGTACCGATGGAAATCCTGTAATTCCCACTTGAAAATGATGCAACAGCGAGTTTCTTCAGACAAAACAGTTGATTTGTAGTGAAACACATGATTTACAGCAATGCATAATTTAGACATTTTGGATAGTTTTGGAGACACTGGATACACTGCTTAGTTTTTGCTTCATAAATCCATAGTAGTTCTACATTTCCACCCTTAGATTTTATGAACTTGTGGCCAAGGAGTTTTTGATCCAGGACATGTATAGCGTAGCCTGTTTTATATATGGGTCCTCTCAGTATTTCATTGCAAACTAAAAAAGAGCAAATTCAATTTGGATTATTTTGCCTACACAATTGCATTTGTGGCACATTATTTCTTCCTACATTATGAATATAAATAAATCTTAGTTAGTACTGTAAATGGTAGAAATGTCTTTCTTCATTTAAGCCATTATTCAAGTCTCTGTGATGCTCACGTCTGGAGTTATAAAGCTTTAAATAAGGTACCCCGTGAATGGGCAACGATTGGGAAGATTTGGCATGAGGGCACTAACTGTTAAAATGATCCAGAAGTCATTTATACCACATTTTCACTTCCCAGACAATTTTATTTACTTTATCTCACTAGAAATATTAAGTGTGAAAATACACTGTCAATCATCTACATTATTAATGACATAATACTAACGTGGCCTTCCTGCAGTTCCTGATTACTGGTAGCAGCCTCTGATGACCTGCTGCTGATGTGTTGTAGGTCTTCGGGTCAAACTCATCCAGGACCTCCTCTGACGTCAGTAACACAAAGGCCAGAGCTGAACACTGGTCTGGTTCCAGCTTTTTATCAGAAAGTTTTCCTGATTTCAGGGAATTCTGGATTTCCTCCACTAGAGCGTTGTTTTTCAGTTCACTGAGACAGTGGAACAGATTGATGGTCCTCTCTGCTGAAGATTCCTTTCTGATCCTCTCCTTAATGTACTGGATTGTTTTATTAATGCTCTGTGATCTGCTTTCTGTCTGTGTCAGTATTCCCCCTAAGAGCTTCTGAATGGACTCCAGAGAGAGGCCAAGAAGGAATCTGAGGAAAAGGTCCAGGTGTCCATTCTTACTCTTTAAGGCCTGATCCACTGCAGTCCTGTGTAACTCAGACAGCTGCACTCTGCCAAAGTGAGATTTTTCTGCTCTGAGTACATATCTTTTCCCATTTACACATGAATGAAACACAAACAAGGCAGCCAGATACTCCTGAATGCTCAGATGCACAAAGCAGTAGACCTTCTCCTGATACAACCCACACTCCTCTTTAAAGATCTCTGTGCACACCCCAGAGTACACTGAAGCTTCACTGACACCAATGCCACTCTCTCTCAGGTCCCCTTCATAGAATATCAGATTGCCCTTTTCCAGCTGTAGAAAAGCCAGCTGCCCCAGTTTCAGGATGATTTCTGTATCTGATGCTGACCTCTTCTTTGGATCTATCTCATCAGCGCCATGATACTTCTGATTCTTCACATTAGTCTGAATGAGCAGGAAGCGTGTGTACATTTCAGTCAGAGTTTTGGGCAGATCTCCACTCTCTGTTTCACCCAACATTGTCTCCAGAACAGCAGCAGAAATCCAGCAGAAGACTGGTATGTGACACATGATGTAGAGACTCCTGGATGACTTTATGCGTGAGATAATTCTGCTGGCCTGGTTCTGATCTCTGATTCTCTTCCTGAAGTACCCCTCCTTCTGTGGGTCATTGAACCCT
>NW_026985844.1:0-10325 GCF_018555375.3 Anguilla rostrata
ATCTGCAAGCTGTGTTTATACATTAAAATACAGGAATAAGCAGTGAGCAGGCTGTACGGACCCAGCAGCGGTCTATATTGTGATTAAAACTCAGACAGCAGTGTATTTACATGCACGTGTAACATGTTGCAGACAAAGATCATTCCATTTTAATATTGGATGTAAAACTCCAGGAGGCACTGTTGGACAACCAACATCCATCCATCATTCATCGATTATCTATACCCACTTATCCTGGGCAGGGTCGCGAAGGGTGCTGGAGCCTATCCCAGTGTGCATTGGGCCAGACAGGCTGCCAATCTATCGCAGGACACACACACCATGCACTCACACACTCATACCTATGGGCACTTTACTGTCTTCAATAAGCCTATCTGCATGTCTTTGGACTGTAGGAGGAAACCGGAGTACCCGGAGGAAACCCACGTGGATACGGGGAGAACATACAAAATAAAGACCATTCTCCACACAGAAAGGCCCAGGCCGGATGTGGCAGGGCTCGGTTTGCGGGAGGAATTCAGGCCAATTAGAGGACCACGCCTACTGGTTAAGCAGACACACACCTGGATGATATTACGAATCAGTCCAGGATTTAGAAGTGTGCTTCTTTCCACAGTAGGCGTCTGAGACCGGGATCCCCCACAACAGTGAGAGAGAGCACGTACAGACCAGAGAAAAGGCTGAAAAGCGCTTGTATAATTTCATTTATTTTGTCTTTGTTCTTTTAGTTTATTGTTTTTGCCCAGATCCCGTGAGGGTGACGGGCAAAGTTTATTCGTTTGTGTTCGTGATTACGGTCTCTCTCGCTATCCCAATAAAATGCTGGAGACATCTGGAATTTACACATCTCCCTGTGTCCAGCTCTTCTGTCCCTATTAGGGTAGTCATGGTGTGTGACACCATGACTACCCTAGAACCCAGAATCTTCTTGCTGTGAGGTGACAGTGCTACCAACTGTGCCACCCTCAGACCAGGATTTTCAGTCAATGCCCTTGAACACAAGTGGTATTGCATGCAAGAACCTCTCCTTTAACCTACATATAAAATGTACTTTACATGACTTAACTTAACAATTATTATTGAAAATGACATTTATAAATTAAATAGACAAATTAGTTGATAGGTCAATCGACAGTAACCTGGTGGAATCAAGTGACAAGCCAAAACAAATTCTGTATCAGGTCAGAAGACTAAATAATTTTATTAAATAAGGAGTCAATTAAAATAGTGAATTGAAATGATGCACTCTTGAAATTATGCACTTATTGAATGTAGGCTCACTACATCTAAGGTACAAAACAGAAGAAATTAAACAATATTCTGAAGAGCCAGATCAAAGTATGCCCCTCTTCCAGTGCCACAGGGACAAAGAAAATGAGCTAAAATGCACAACCAAAAGGGGGGGGGGGGGCGGAGCAGGCTCATTTATGACAAGGACTGGCCTATCTAAAAGCTGACAGTGTACTTATTACATTAAAGTGACCTTATGTTGTTGAAAGTTAGGGCTAAGTAGTCATGAAAGAAATATAATAGGTAGTATAAGAGGTAATTCCGTCCAGCTATTGTATACCTATAAAAAGCATGGAAGTTTACTTCTTCTTCTAACATAGACATAAAGATTTTTCAATCAATGATTTCAATTGAATGCCACAAATTACATTTAAACTTGTAATTAAAGATCAAACGGAACCGGATCTTTATTTGTTCTGTAGCTACGATGGGCCTCTGGCCTCGTAAATACCTTTGTCTTCTGGTTTGTTCTTTCCGAGACAGGAGGTGGGACCCATAGGTCGCCTGCCTAGATCAGGGTATCAGAGTGGCGTAAAGGACGTTTCCTTAATGTTCGTGGAAGGGAGGGTAAGCAGCATGGCTGCACCCTCATGCAAAACAGGGAATTTTAGCTTATTTTTCCAGCAAATATGGATTGATGTCACATTTGAATACAGGGCTATACCTTATTCAAGGTAAAAAGCAAACAAACCAGAGCCACATGAAAAACTGTAACAACGGTTAATATAATAAAAATGGTTAATCTAATAACTTTGTCCATCGTGTAATACCTTTGTCCTCTTTACTGTAATAAATGCTGGTTAACCTGTTTGACCTTTACCAGTCTGGCTTTTGATCCGAGCACTCAACAGAGACTGCCCTCCTGGCTGTGACGGAGGCACTTGCCACTAGCTGATCCGACTAGAACTGTCTGAAGCATTCGACGCGGTTGACCACAAAACTACTCATCTCCACCGTGGCTGAGATAGCCATTTCTGGAACTGCCCTGTCTTGGTTTGCTTCCTATCTTTCAGATAGACCCCATCCAGGTGACCTGGTAGGACCTGTCTCTGCACCTCATCCCCTTTTCACAGGAGGCCCACAGGGATCTGTACTTACATGGCTTCTCTTATCACTGCTATGCTGATGATACACAACTCTTCTCTTTCCCTCTCTCTTCCATTACGGTTAATGAGAGAATATCTTCCAACCTGGCTGACATCTCAACTTGGTTGGCCAGCCATCACCTGAAGCTCAGCCTCAAAAAGACTGAGCTGCTGTTCATCCATCACAAGACCTCCCTACTGCGGGAGCTTTAATCACTGCTGGCGGCACCACAGTGACTGCCTCTCACTCCGCAAAGAGCCTGGGGGTGGTCCTGGATGACCGGCAGGACCTCAAGGAGCACGTCAAGGCAACATCATAGTCCTGCAGATTTCTCCTGTATAACATCCGGAGGATTTGACCATACCTGACTATGCACTCCACCCAGCTACTTGTCCAGGCTATGGTGACCTCCCGTCTTGACTACTGCAACTCCCTCCTTGCAAGCCCAGCAGCTTATGCCATGCAGCCACTATAGATGATTCAGAATGCTGTTTATCTTCAACCTTCCTATGTTCTCTCACATCACTCCCCTGCTGAGGTCACTCCACTGGCTACCGATCGCCGCCAGGATCAGGTTCAAAGTCCTGACCCTTGCCTGCACTGCAGCCAAAAGAACAGCTCCCGTCTACCTATAGGACAAAATTCAATTCTACACGGCAGCTTGACCACTCCACGGCAGCAGGGTGACTTGCACTCCCTCAAGGTGAATGGTTCTCCCTACCACAGATCTTCTCCACACTAGCTCCCCAGTATTGGAATGAACTCCCTGTTCCTCTACGAACCACTCAGTCATTGCCCATCTTCTGCCGTAGTCTGAAAACGCATCTCTTCAGTGGACTAACTATCACTACTCATTACATTACAGGCATTTAGCAGACACTCTTATCCAGTTCGACTTACACATAGAATTTTACATTGTATCCATTTATACAGCTGGATATGTACTGAAGCAATTCAGGTTAAGTACCTTGGTACAACGACAGTGTCCTACCCAGGAATCGAACCTGCGACCTTTCGGTTACAAGCCCAGTTCCTTACCCACTGTGCTACACTGCCACCACTCCCAGGGCACTCTCTGCAGGGCACTCCCAATCTAGGATCACTTATCACTTGTACCCTTCTACCTTATTCCTGTAGCACATTGTTACTCATTACGCGGCTCGTGAGACTTTGTTTTGCGGCTCATATATAATATATATACTGATAACAATAAGAATATAGCTATAACTTACTTCTATATGTTCTATGTCCTGTTTTAGCACATTGAAATGAATTATCCAGCAGATGGCAGCATACTGAAGATACGTCAAAGAACGTAGGCTACGTAACAGCGAGGGATCATGGGTAGTCGTATAGCCTATGTTTGTAGCTTTGCATTTGCGAATGGTTTTGCAAGTTTAGCACGTAAGCCTAAATTCGATATTCCATAATGCCGTTTGATATAAGGTTATATCAAATATTGTCTCGGCCTCTGCCCACTCAGAATGGACAGATTTATGATTAGAAAACAGCAGAACGAGAAAAGTGATTCTTCATTAGCTGACGGTGACGGAGTTAGGCCCGAGGAGAAAGAGCAACATGAGGAAAGAACGGGGGAAATTCAGATCAGTTTGGCCGAGAAGCCCAAGATACCGATGCTACACCAGCAAAGAAAAAGGTGCGGTCAATTCAGGACAAACACCGAAAATTTCAGGATACATGGACTGATGAGTTTTTCTTTGTGCAATACGAATCCACTCCATTCTGCCTAATTTGCCAGAAGACTAGTGCACTAGAACACTAGTAATTTGCCAGAAGACTTGTTAATGGTCTTACCTTGAATGCCACTTTAGTGCTTTTCACGCCACGGACAACATGTTGTACCCGCCAACGGTCTAACCTTGAACGCCACTTTAGTGCTTTTCACGCCACGTACAACATGTTGTAGCCGCCAGGAAGCAACCTGAGGACTAATAAAATTAAACAGTTGACACAGACTCTGACTGAGCAGTAAAAAATGATGGCGAGATCAGTCTCTGTTGCCGAGAAATGGACCGAGGCAACTTAGGAGATCGCATGGATTTTAGCTAGGCATAAAAAGGCTTTCACGGATGCTGAAATTGTTAAACAATACTTTTTGACCTCAGCTGAGATAATGTACCATGCATAATAATAATAATAATAATAATAATAATAATAATAATAAAGCAAATACATGCACTGCAGCTTTCAGATTCGACATTAATGAGGAGGATCGAGTTTATTGGGAAAGATATCCAGGAACAGCGAATTGCAGATCTTGCAGCGACACCATGTTACAGCATTGCACTTGATGAGAGCATGGATATAAGCGACATGTCCCAAATTGTGTGTGTGGGTTCGCTTTATTCAAAACAACAAATTTTGGGAGGAGCTGTTATATCTGTTACCACTTCATGGACAGACCAGAGTGGAGAACGATTTTCAAGCACTGATTAACTTTTTTGCAGAGAAAAAAATTGACTGGTCGAAACTTGTGTCGGTGTGCACCGACGGAGCTCCAAGCATGAGAGGGAAGGAGAGAAGGGACTTATCGGACTGATGGAAGACAGCATTCCCAAGTTTGTCTCCTTTCATTGTATAATTCATCAGGAGGCACTGGTGTCAAAACTTAAAAACTAAGAGCTAAAGAATGTGATGCAGCTCGTTGTGCGAGTCATCAACTTTATCGAGGCCAGGGAATTTAATCACTGGGAATTCCGTGCACTTCTGGAGGAATACGAGGCAGAGTACGGGGATCTGGTGATGCACAACTAACTGAGATGGCTATCGCGTGGCTGGGTGCTTGAGATTTCAAGATGTTGTGCAGTATAGGGAGCTTTTCATTGAGAACCCTTTTAATGTGCCAGTGCTCTGAAAAACCTTTGTCCAGACCTTGCTGTAATACAGAGTGAGATTCCTGAGCTGCAGGTCAACGATGTACTGAAAACTGAGCTCAGATCAGGCGTTGCTCATTTCTGGAGCATGGTCCCAGCCTCAGATTATCCACATGTAAAGCTCTGTGTGCAGAAGGTAATGAGCTTTTTTGTGAGCACTTACTCACGTGAGGCAACATTTTCTATAATGAGCATTGTCAAAAGAAAAGATAGAAGTAGGCTTACAGATGTGCATCTTGATTGTTTGACTAGGATTGCAACCACTAACTACAAGTTTTGCATGGAGAAAGTCAAGGGACAGCTAAAAGACATGAGAGCCTCAACATATTGATACAAATATTACATTACATTACATTACAGGCATTTGGCAGACGCTCTTATCCAGAGCGACGTACAACAAAGTGTATAACCATAACCAGGAACAAGTATGACGAAACCCCTAGAGAGAAGTACCGGTCCAAGTACAGGGAACAACCGCATAGTTCAACTTGGACCAACTATAGTTTTTCATCTCTATTAGTAGGCCAATATATACATTTTTGTGAACTTTTTTTTATTTCATGTTGATAATGCTTATGTATAATTGCATATGTACATACATACATAAGATGAGTTCCACTCCCAGCCTTACACACTCACACACAAGTATTATATCTTTTAATAATGCAATGCAATAATGAATTGAGAATAAAAAGAGATGTAAGGATGGAAAGCATGGTACTGTATTTTTTAAAACATACACAAAGATGGTAAATATCTTGAGAGTGATGATAAAAAAAAACATCTGAGTTATATCTGCAATCTCTGTGGCTCTTTGAGTAATGGTCTTACTCATAAGTGGCTCTCCTAAGAAAATTAGTGAGTACCACTGAACCACGGCATCAACTGGAATTACACCACAACTGATTATTGCCACTAACTTTTACTGCTGGTAGACACTAGATTTTTAAAAACGTGGTGTCTTCTGAAAATTCCACACATTGCACCTATTTTCTGTGTGTCCTTGCCCTATAATCTATCCATTCATTTCATTCGCGCACACTTTTGCGAATATAACAGGCTAATTATTGCGTTGCATTTAATTATTATTGTAACAATGATGATAATAATGATAATGAAAGCCTGATATATTAAGTCATGTTTTTCTTTTAAAACCCTTTATCAACATGTTTGGTAGACCTTGTGGAGTAATATAAACTGCACAAAAAGTCAGGACATTTGAAAGAATTAGAATACTTATCTAAGAAATACTACTGTAAATGATGTTATTCTTTAGATGATAGGAGCTAGAGCCAGAACATCGATCTCTGAATCAGGCTATTCCACACAGCATGCCTGCTTACAGTGGTATAATATCTAGACTATTACTTGGGACTGGAACCACAGAAGAGTGACTAAACTAAACGATGTAACACTGCATCTAAACAGCAGCTCACATGTTGTTCAGATGGACACTCTCCCACCAAGATGTACACACATACCCTACCAGCCAATAGTTAATGCCCGGCTTTACCAGCAGAATAAAATACCATTTTATTCATAATCCTTTCAGAAACACCACAATCTTGCAGCACACGCAGGTGTGTGATGAAGGAGTAAAACTCACCTTCATCAAAATGTCAGTGTGTGAAAGAGAGTGGGGTAAATGTATGGATTTCATTAGAGTTCATAGCAGGTAGTGAATAATGGAGATGGATGTAGACTGGAATGTTTGACAGACCTGAAACATTTTACTATACAGGCGGCCAATCTTTTACCATGTCAATCAGACATTCAGCATCCAGTCATCACCTGTGACCTGATACTACAGACTCCACTGAAACCTTACATTCTGCTCAGGAACCACAAACCTGGCAACCCTCAAAAGGTTTGATCCTGCTTTTATTTGCTTGTTGTGAAAGAGGAGTAAGGTATATATGGGCTAAGAAAGAATGCTGGTGGACAGAGAAGTAAACTGAGAGAGAAAGAGCTTTTTAATATTTCACTGAATAGAACCATAATCACAAATTCTATTTAGTTAAGATCGCACAATACACAGCACCACTCACCCCAGTCTCTGTAGTTTACAGTTTGGACTCCTCAGTCCAGCACAGAGCAGTTCCACTCCTGCATCTCCCAGGTTATTGTAGCTGAGGTTCAGATCTCTCAGGGGTGAGTTTGATGACTGGAGAGCTGAGGCCACAATATTACAGCACTGCTGTGTGAGTTCACAGTTCTTCAGTCTGCAAAGAAGAGCAAATATATTATAGTATTATTATATCAGGTATACATGAATCATGTAGCTAATATGGGAAATGTGCCAATGACAGTGTTCAGCGATGAAGAGTGAAATTGAGGATTTTAAGGTTGATGATGCTCTGAGGACGATGTCTGTGCTACACTCTCCAACTGCTGTATTTTGGACCTGAAAATTAAACATCCCTCTGGACTGAACTCTGACAGTTCTACAGATGTAATTCTGACCCAGATGTCCCCCTTTCTTATACTGTAAGTTATCTGAATTGGGGCAAAGGTCTCATCTACACCTTTTTTATAATCTGTTCTCTGGGCTTAACCCTCCCATCCCATACTAGACGTGCAGCTGCCACCTTTCAGAGTGGACAGTGAGTTAGTTTTCAGTGCTGTAGGATGTTTGGCCACCAGCAAAAGTAAAGATGTAAAAGGCAACACACATTTTTCAGAGTGGACAGTGACTTTGATTATTTCCTTTTGGTTTTCTGTGACAAACTTCCCACAGCACTGAAAACTAACACACAGCTAAAGGCAGATTCACTGTAACAGGAAGTAATGCACATGCTCATATATATGTACTGTGGTGTGGCCCTCTGGAGCCCCGCCCCTCCCTGTCATCAGCCACCACTCAGCTCCGGAGGAATAGGGCTGAGTTTCAGCACCTCCACTCCGTACTCAGTCCTGGACAGCGCCGGAGGGACAGGGCTCAGTTTCAGCACCTCCACTCCACACTCAGACCTGGACAGCGCCGGAGGGACAGGGCTGAGTTTCAGCACCTCCACTCCACACTCAGACCTGGACAGCGCCGGAGGGACAGGGCTGAGTTTCAGCACCTCCACTCATTACATTACATTACAGGCATTTGGCAGACGCTCTTATCCAGAGCGACGTACAACAAAGTGTATAACCATAACCAGGAACAAGTATGACGAAAACCCTAGAGAGAAGTACCGGTCCAAGTGCAGGGAACAACCGCGTAGTTCAACTTGGACCCTGAAGGTTAGACTGATTAACACTAACACAAACGAGAACAGCACAACGCAGTCTATGGAAAAATACAAGTAGTAGTTAAGACAGGTGCATTAACTAAGTCACCTACGCAACAGCTACCTAGTTACAACCCTAAGCTTACAGTCATTTAAGAGATTACAGGGAGGTAGGGAGGGATGGGGAGAGGTGCAGCCTGAAGAGGTGAGTATTCAGTCGTCGCTTGAAATGGGTCAGTGTCTCAGCTGTTCTCACCTCCACGGGGAGTTCATTCCACCATTGTGGGGCCAGAACAGACAGGAGACGTGTTCGAGAAGCGCAGGTGCGAAGAGGGGGAGGTGCCAGGCATCTTGAGGTAGCAGAACGGAGGGGTCTGGCTGGCATGCAGGGTTTGAATATCTTGTGGAGGTATAATGGGGCTGATCCCTTGACTGTCTGGTATGCTAGGACAAATGTTTTAATTTTGATGCGAGCTATAACAGGCAGCCAGTGGAGGGTAGTGAGCAGGGGAGTGACGTGGGAGTGTCTGGGAGGTTGAAGACCAGACGAGCTGCAGCATTTTGAATGAGTTGCAGGGGTCTGATGGCAGATGACGGTAGTCTAGCCTGAAGAGAGTTGCAGTAGTCCAGGTGGGATAGAACCATTGCTTGGACCAGGAGCTGGGTTGAGTAGGTGGTGAGCTACCACACTCAGACCTGGACCGGAGATACAGTCAGGACACCTGCAGCATACCAGTGCTTCTTCCACACCACTTTCCCCTTTGCCTGAGTAGCTGCTGGCCTTATATAGGCCTCATGGTCTCACTCCAGGGGTGGGCTGGCTTTCCCCTCACTGAGTGACTAACAGGGTCTCTGATTCTCATTTTTTTTTTTTTTTGTGGCAGACTCGGACGTGCCCCTCCTCGTGGCCTGAATTTTGGACCCACCTGCACTTCCCTAGTACTTTTGCTTCCCCCAACATTTGAGTAGCCTGATCTCTCTCTTTGAGTCGTCTTTCACCTCATCTTTTGTGTTTCACATTTCCCCTGTCTTCATTCATTGTGATACCGCTGTCACAATAAAAGTCCTCTACAGGCATATTGCCAGCACTGTCTGCCTCGTCTGTGCCTCATTCCCATAGCATACAGTATGGATGTGATAAAAGTTTATTAAAGGATATGAAACACATGGAATTGAAGGTATCTGTAAGTGGGTGGAAAATCACAACCTGTACCTGTACAACATGTCATATAAATGATCTGCAAATGTAGCACACAATGCAAATCATGCAAACTATGCAGACTACACAGAAGTATAAAACAGTCCTTAGAAGGACCATCACTGTAAAACCTTGCAGGAGGACATGCAACACATACAGGAATGATAGATTCAATCATTAGGGCACACCAGTAGTACAATGCCCCCTATTTACTGTCAGTATAATTACCATGCAGCATTCCTGTCCCTGTTGGGGGGTGGGGGGTGGGGGGGGGGTCTCCTGGGGATGGCGGTAGGTACTAGAGTTTTGGTCAGGTCGGATTTTATTTTGTCAAATGTAAACTAGTGTGGATTGTGGGAGATGTTCTCTGGATAGCATTTAAGGGAAGCTCAAACAATTTACTTCATTATCCAAAGTCCTTTCTTAAAAAGCATTTTTGGTATGCATCACAATTTCTTTGTGTTCCGTTTCTTTATCTTACAATCTCTTCAGGTGCATGTCCTTTCCTCTCTTACAGCCTAGTGTCCAGTCCATCTTGCCATGTCTGGTAAATAAAATGATTGCCTCTTAACACTGTTAAAGCCTTCTATTCATGGTTATTGGCAACTCTCATATTTTGTCATATGATAAAGTACTCTT
>NW_026985845.1:0-8362 GCF_018555375.3 Anguilla rostrata
TGTTGCTAGGTGGTTGCTATGGAGTTCTAGGCCGTTGCTAGGGTGTTGCTAGGTGGTTGCTATGGAGTTCTAGGTTGTTGCTAGGGTGTTGCTAGGTGGTTGCTATGGAGTTCTAGGCGGTTGCTAGGGTGTTGCTAGGTGGTTGCTACGGAGTTCTAGGTGGTTGCTAGGGTGTTGCTAGGCGGTTGCTATGGAGTTATAGGCGGTTGCTAGGGTGTTGCTAGGGTATTCTAGGTGGTTGCTATGGAGTTATAGGTGGTTGCTAGGGTGTTTCTAGGGGGTTGCTAGGGTATTCTAAGTGGTTGCTATGGTGTTGAAGGTGGTTGCTATGGAGTTCCAGGTGGTTGCTAGGGTGTTGCTAGGTGGTTGCTATGGAGTTCTAGACCGTTGCTAGGGTTTTGCTAGGTGGTTGCTATGGAGTTCTAGGTGGTTGCTAGGGTGTTGCTAGGGTGTTGCTAGGTGGTTGCTATCGAGTTCTAGGCGGTTGCTAGGGTGTTGCTAGGTGGTTGCTATGGAGTTCTAGGTGGTTGCTAGGGTGTTGCTAGGCGGTTGCTATGGAGTTATAGGTGGTTGCTAATGTGTTGTTAGGTGGTTGCTAAGGAGTTCTAGGCCGTTGCTAGGGTGTTTTAGGTGGTTGCTAGGGTGTTGCTAGGGGGTTGCTATGGAGTTCTAGGCAGTTGCTAGGTCTTTACTGAGTCCAATGACGCGACCCATAGTTCTCTATGACAAACGGTTCAAAAGTTATGAAATATCAAACATCGGCCAATCAGGAAGGGGGGCGAGGCTGATCTCCACCAATGGACAAAGGACTCTCTACCATGTCCAATGAGGCATTGCACAATTTGTGGGCAATTTTTCCCCATAGAGATGAATGGCCGAATGTTCAAATCTAGAGAGACCAGAGTACTGCTGCCAGAAGACAGGGCATTGTGACATCACAAGGGTGAGAAGACAGATCATTGTGACATCACAAAGGTGAACATTCCGCCATTCATTCTCTATGGGAAAAATTGCCCACAAAAATTCAAATTTTTCAAAAACCGTGCAACCAATCTTTCCATAAAGTAATAGCACACCATTCCCGATCAAGCCGCTCGATTTGACATATTGTACGTGTATGTAGCGCGAAAACTGTGGGAGGAGTAGCGGTCCAAAAAATGGGTGGAATAAATAAATAATAATAATAATAATAATAATATAGATTGTGCATAATAATAGTGTAGTTTGCCTAAGGCAACCACACTGTAATAATAATAATATGTGCAATAATAATAGTGTAGTTGCCCTAAGGCAACCACACTAATAATATGTGCGATAATAATAGTGTAGTTGCCCTAAGGCAACCACACTAATAATAATATAATAATAATAATAATAATAGTAATCATACTAATAATGACAATAGTAATAGCAGCAATAATAATAATAATAATAATGACACTAGTTGCTGGGAGATGGATAAGTCAAATAAATCAAGTTATGGAGGGGTATAAGTATTTCTGTGGATGTGTTTTGACCATTGCTGATGGTGATAACAATAGAAACAACAATAATAATAATAATAATAATAACTAGACAATTCCTGCAGAAATTGTGAAGTGTGGTTGCCGCCAACGCAAAGTCAACTTTGTGCTGAACGGAGTGAACAGTGGTAGGTAGTTGCTATGATGTCTGAGGCGGTCGCTAGGGTGGTGCTAGGTGGTTGCTATGGAGTTTCAGGTAGTTGCTATTGAGCTCCAGGTGGTTGCTAGGACATTGCTAGGTGGTTGCTAGGGTATGCTAAGTGGTTGCTAGGATGTTGCTAGGTGGTTGCTATGGAGTTCTAGGCAGTTGCTATGGAGTTATAGTCAGTTGCTAGGGTGTTGCTAGGCATTTGCTATGGAGTTATAGGCAGTTGCTAGGGTGTTGCTAGGGTATTTTAGGTTGTTGCTAGCACGTTGCTAGGTGGTTGCTATAGTGTTGCTAGGCAGTTGTTATAGTGTTACAGGTGTTTGCTAGGGTGTTGCTAGATGGTTGCTATGGTGTTCCAGGTGTGTGCTAGGGTGTTGCTAGGTGGTTGCTATGGAGTTCTAGGTGGTTGCTATGGTGTTGCTAGGTGGTTGCTTTGGAGTTATAGCAGGTTGCTAGGGTGTTGCAAGGCATTTGCTATGGTGTTCCAGGTGGTTGCTAGTGAGATGTTAGGTGGTTGCTATGGAGTTCCAGGTGGTTGCTAGGGTGTTGCTAGGGTATTCTAGGTGGTTGCTAGGATGTTGCTAGGTGGTTGCTATGGAGTTATAGGTGGTTGCTAGGGTGTTGCTAGGGGGTTGCTAGGGTATTCTAAGTGGTTGCTATGGTGTTGCTAGTTGGTTGCTATGGAGTTATAGCCGGTTGCTAGGGTGTTGCTAGGCATTTGCTATGGTTTTCCAGGTGGTTGCTATGGAATTCTAGGCGGTTGCTAGGCTGTTGCTAGGCAGTTGTTATGGTGTTCCAGGTTGTTGCTAGGGTGTTTTTAGGTGGTTGCTATGGTGTTCCAGGTGGTTGCTAGGGTGTTTATAGGTAGTTGCTATGAAGTTCTAGGTGGTTGCTATGGTGTTGCTAGGTGGTTGCTATGGAGTTATAGCCGCTTGCTAGGGTGTTGCTAGGCATTTGTTATGGTGTTCCAGGTGGTTGCTATGGAATTCTAGACGGTTGCTAGGGTTTTCTAGCTGGTTGTTATGGTGTTGCTAGGTCGTTGCTATGGAGTTAGAGCCGGTTGCTAGGATGTTGCTAGGTGGTTGCTATGGAGTTCTAGGCTGTTGCTAGGGTGTTGCTAGGTGGTTGCTATGGAGTTCTAGGCGGTTGCTAGGGTGTTGCTAGGTGGTTGCTATGGAGTTCTAGGTGGTTGCTAGGGTGTTGCTAGGTGGTTGCTATGGTGTTCCAAGTGGTTGCTAGGGTGTTGCTAGGTGGTTGTTATGGTGTTGCTAGGTGGTTGCTAGGGTGTTGCTAGGTGGTTGCTATGGAGTTCTAGGCCGTTGCTATGGTGTTGCTAGGTGGTTGCTATGGAGTTCTAGGTGGTTGCTAGGGTGTTGCTAGGTGGTTGCTATGGAGTTCTAGGCGGTTGCTATGGTGTTGCTAGGTGGCTGCTATGGAGTTCTAGGCGGTTGCTAGGTTGTTGCTAGGTGGTTGCTATGGAGTTCTAGGTGGTTGCTAGGGTGTTGCTAGGTGGTTGCTAGGGTGTTGCTAGGTGGTTGCTATGGAGTTTAAGGCAGTTGCTATGGTGTTGCTAGGTGGTTGCTATTGAGTTCTAGGTGGTTGCTAGGGTGTTGCTAGGGTGTTGCTAGGTGGTTGCTATGGAGTTCTAGGCGGTTGCTAGGGTGTTGCTAGGTGGTTGCTATGGAGTTCTAGGTGGTTGCTAGGGTGTTGCTAGGCGGTTGCTATGGAGTTATAGGTGGTTGCTAGTGTGTTGTTAGGTGGTTGCTATGGAGTTCTAGGCTGTTGCTAGGGTGTTTTTAGGTGGTTGCTAGGATGTTGCTAGGGGGTTGCTATGGAGTTCTAGGCGGTTGCTAGGTCTTTACTGAGTCCAATGACGCGACCCATAGTTCTCTATGACAAATGGTTCAAAAGTTATGAAATATCAAACATCGGCCAATCAGGAAGGGGGGCGAGGCTGATCTCCACCAATGGACAAAGGACTCTCTACCATGTCCAATGAGGCATTGTACAATTTGTGGGCAATTTTTTCCCATAGAGATGAATGGCCGAATGTTCAAATCTAGAGAGAGACCAGAGTACTGCTGCCAGAAGACAGAGCATTGTGACATCACAAGGGTGAGAAGACAGAGCATTGTGACATCACAAAGGTGAACATTCCGCCATTCATTCCCTATGGGAAAAATTGCCCACAAAAATTCAAATTTTTCAAAAACCGTGCAACCAATCTTTCCACAAAGTAATAGCACACCATTCCCGATCAAGCCGCTCGATTTGACATATTGCACGTGTATGTGGTGCGAAAACTCTGGGAGGAGTAGCGGTCCAAAAAATGGGCGGAATAAATAATAAAGAATAATAATAACTAGACAATTCCTGCAGAAATTGTGAAGTGTGGTTGCCGCCAACGCAAAGTCGACTTTGTGCTGAACGGAGTGAACAGTGGTAGGTAGTTGCTATGATGTCTGAGGCAGTTGCTAGGGTGTTGCTAGGTGGTTCTATGGAGTTTCAGGTGGTTGCTATTGAGCTCCAGGTGGTTGCTAGGGCATTGCTAGGTGGTTGCTAGGGTATGCTAAGTGGTTGCTAGGATGTTGCTAGGTGGTTGCTATGGAGTTCTAGGCGGTTGCTAGGGTGTAGCTAGGCAGTTGTTATGGTGTTCCAGGTGGTTGCTAGGGTGTTGCTAGGTGGTTGCTATGGAGTTCTAGGTGGTTGCTATGGTGTTGCTAGGTGGTTGCTATGGAGTTCTCTGCTGTTGCTAGGGTGTTGCTAGGTGGTTGCTATGGAGTTCTAGGTGGTTGCTGGGTGTTGCTAGGGTGTTGCTAGGTGGTTGCTATGGAGTTCTAGGCGGTTGCTATGGTGTTACTAGGTGGTTGCTAGGGTGTTGCTAGGTGGTTGCTATGGAGTTCTAGGCAGTTGCTATGGTGTTGCTAGGTGGTTGCTATGGAGTTCTAGGCCGTTGCTAGGGTGTTGCTAGGTGGTTGCTATGGTGTTCCAGGTGGTTGCTAGGGTGTTGCTAGGTGGTTGCTATGGAGTTCTAGGCGGTTGCTAGGTGGTTGCTATGGAGTTCTAGGCGGTTGCTAGGGTGTTGCTAGGTGGTTGCTATGGAGTTCTAGGTGGTTGCTAGGGGGTGTTGCTAGGGTATTCTAAGTGGTTGCTAGGATGTTGCTAGGTGGTTGCTATGGAGTTCTAGGTGGTTGCTATGGTGTTGCTAGGTGGTTGCTATGGAGTTCTAGGCGTTGCTAGGGTTGTTGCTAGGTGGTTGCTATGGAGTTCTAGGTGGTTGCTAGGGTGTTGCTAGGTGTTGCTATGGAGTTCTAGGCGGTTCTAGGGTGTTGCTAGTGGTTGCTATGAGTTCTAGGTGGTTGCTAGGGTGTTGCTAGGGGTTGCAGGGTTTCTAGTGTTGCTAGGTGTTGCTAGGTGGTTGCTATGGAGTATAGGCGGTTGCTAGGGTGTTGCTAGGCTGTTGCTAGGTCTTTCTGAGTCAATGCAGACCATTGTTCTCTATGACAACGGTTCAAGTTATGAAATTCAACTCGGCAATGGAAGGGGGCAGTAATCTACACCAATGGATTTTTGGTTTTGGGGTTTTTGGGGTTTATTTTTAGGTTTTTTATGGTTCTAGGGTTCTAGGGTGTTTATTTTTAGGGGTTTCTAGGAGTTGCTAGGTGGTTGCTATGGAGTTCTAGGGGGTTGCTGGGGTTTTGCTAGGTGTTGCTATGGAGTTCTAGGCCTTTTCTAGGGTTGTAGGGGGTTGCAGGGATTCAGGGGGTTGCAGGGTGTTGCTGGGTTGGGTTCTATGGGTTCTAGGCGGTTGCGGGGTGTTGCTAGGGGGTTGCTAGGGATTCTAGGGGGTTTGCTGGGGGTTTGCTGGGGGGTTGCTAGGGATTCTAAGGGGTTGCAGGATTTGCTGGGTGGTTCTAGGATTATGGCGGTTAGGGTTTGTGGGCTGTTGCTGGGCTTTACTAGCCAATGCGCCCCATTGTTCTCTATGACAAACTTTTCAAAGTTATGAAATACAACATGGGCCAATCGGGAAAGCGGGGAAAGGCAAATCAACCCCAAATGGCAAAGGACTCTCTACCATGTCCAATGAGGCATTGTACAATTTGAGGGCAATTTTTCCGCATAGAGATGAATGGCAGAATGTTCAAATCTAGAGAGAGACCAGAGTACTGCTGCTAGAAGACAGGGCATTGTGACATCACAAGGGTGAGAAGACAGAGCATTGTGACATCACAAGGGTGAACATTCCGCCATTCATTCCCTATGGGGAAAAATTGCCCACAAAAATTCAAATTTTTCAAAAACTGTGCAACCAATCTTTCCACAAAGTAATAGCACACCATTCCCGATCAAGCCGCTCGATTTGACATATTGCACGTGTATGTGGTGCGAAAACTCTGGGAGGAGTAGCGGTCCAAAAAACAGGCGGAAAGAATAATAATAATAATAATAATAATAATAATATGTGCAATAATAATAGTGTAGTTGCCCTAAGGCAACCACACTAATAATAATAGTGTAGTTGCCCTAAGGCAACCACACTAATAATAATAGTGTAGTTGCCCTAAGGCAACCACACTAATAATAATATGTGCAATAATAATAGTGTAGTTGCCCTAAGGCAACCACACTAATAATATGTGTAACTAGACAATTCCTGCAGAAATTGTGAAGTGTGGTTGCCGCCAACGCAAAGTCGACTTTGTGCTGAACGGAGTGAACAGTGATAGGTAGTTGCTATGATGTCTGAGGCAGTTGCTAGGGTGTTGCTAGGTGGTTCTATGGAGTTCTAAGTGGTTTCATGGAATTCTAGGCGGTCGCTAGGGTGGTGCTAGGTGGTTGCTCTGGAGTTTCAGGTGGTTGCTGTTGAGCTCCAGGTGGTTGCTAGGGCATTGCTAGGTGGTTGCTAGGGTATGCTCAGTGGTTGCTATGGAGTTCTAGGCGGTTGCTAGGGTGTAGCTAGGCAGTTGTTATAGTGTTCCAGGTGGTTGCTAGGGTGTTGCTAGGTGGTTGCTATGGAGTTATAGCCGGTTGCTAGGGTGTTGCTAGGCATTTGCTATGGAGTTATAGGCAGTTGCTAGGGTGTTGCAAGGGTATTCTAGGTGGCTGCTAGGATGTTGCTAGGTGGTTGCTATGGAGTTATAGCTGGTTGCTAGGGTGTTGCTAGGCATTTGCTATGGTGTTCCAGGTGGTTGCTAGTGTGTTGTTAGGTGGTTACTATGGAGTTCCAGGTGATTGCTAGGTGTTGCTAGGGTATTCTAAGTGGTTGCTAGGAAGTTGCTAGGTGGTTGCTATGGAGTTATAGGTGGTTGCTAGGGTGTTGCTAGGCAGTTGTTATGGTGTTCCAAGTGGTTGCTAGGGTGTTGCTAGGTGGTTGCTATGGTGTTCCAGGTGGTTGCTAGGGTGTTGCTAGGTGGTTGCTATTGAGTTCTAGGCAGTTGCTATGGTGTTGCTAGGTGGTTGCTATGGAATTCTAGGCGGTTGCTATGGCGTTGCTAGGTGGTTGCTATGGAGTTCTAGGCCGTTGCTAGGGTGTTGCTAGGTGGTTGCTATGGAGTTCTAGGTGGTTGCTAGGGTGTTGCTAGGTGGTTGCTATGGAGTTCTAGGTGGTTGCTATGGTGTTGCTAGGTGGTTGCTATGGAGTTCTAGGTGGTTGCTAGGGTGTTGCTAGGTGGTTGCTATGGAGTTCTAGGTGGCTGCTAGGGTGTTGCTAGGGGGTTGCTAGGGTATTCGAAGTGGTTGCTAGGATGTTGCTAGGTGGTTGCTATGGAGTTCTAGGTGGTTGCTATGGTGTTGCTAGGTGGTTGCTATGGAGTTCTAGGACGTTGCTAGGGTGTTGCTAGGTGGTTGCTATGGAGTTCTAGGTGGTTGCTAGGGTGTTGCTAGGTGGTTGCTATGGAGTTCTAGGCGGTTGCTATGGTGTTGCTAGGTGGTTGCTATGGAGTTCTAGGTGGTTGCTAGGGTGTTGCTAGGTGGTTGCTATGGAGTTCTAGGTTGGTTGCTAGGGTGTTGCTAGGGGTTGCTAGGGTATTCGAAGTGGTTGCTAGGATGTTGCTAGGTGGTTGCTATGGAGTTCTAGGTCGTTGCTATGGTGTTGCTAGGTGTTGCTATGGAGTTCTAGGCCGTTGCTAGTGTGTTGCTAGGTGGTTGCTATGGAGTTCTAGGTGGTTGTAGGGTGTTGCTAGGGTGTTGCTAGGTGGTTGCCTATGGAGTTTAGGCGGTGCTAGGGGTTTGCTAGGTGGGTTTCTATGGAGTTCTAGGTGGTTGCTAGGCGGTGCTATGGAGTTCTAGGCGGTTGTAGGGTGTTGCTAGGTGGTTGTATGGAGTTCTAGGTGGTTGCTAGGGTGTTTCTAGGGTATTCGAATGGTTGTAGGGTGTTCTAGGGGGTTGTATGGAGTTCTAGGTGGTGCTATGGTGTTGTAGGTGGTTGCTAGGGTTTCCCAGGGGGTTGCTAGGGGGTTTCTAGATGGGTTGTATGGAGTTCTAGGGGGTTGCTAGGGTGTTGTAGGGTGTTGCTAGGTGGTTGCTATGGAGTTTTAGGCGGTTGCAAGGGTGTTTCTAGGTGGTTGTTGTGTTCTAGGTGGTTGCTAGGTGTTGCTAGGCAGTTGTATGGAGTTATAGGCGGTTGCTAGGGTGTTTCTAGGGTATTAAATGGTTGCTAGGTGTTTTAGGGGTTGCTATGGAGTCTAGG
>NW_026985846.1:0-9843 GCF_018555375.3 Anguilla rostrata
TGTGTGGTGTATATGTGTGCGTATGTGTGTGTATATTTGTGTGTGTTTGTGAATGTGTACGTATACGCGTTTGTGTGTGTATGCGTGCGTGCATATGTGTATTTGTGTTTAATTACATTTACATTACATTTGGCAGATGCTTTTATCCAAAGCGAAGTTCAATAAGTGCAAGTGTGTGTGTTTGTGAATGTGTGTGTCGTACGGTGTGTGCAGAGGTACTGATATAATCGCATTAGTCCTCAGGAGGTTCCTTGTGAGGACTTGGCTGGCTGCAGTGTCTCCACAGAAGCACATAAAATGGCACTCATTGTGTTCCTGAGATTGGTTAGGAAAAGTGGTGGAGGGTGACCTGAGGTTACTGTGTGCAGGGTGTTCAGCTGCTGGGCTGTGCACTGCCTTGGGCTGTAGAAACTGGAACGTGCATTGTGGGTATTCTGTGGGGTGACATCCATTGTGTGTGCAGGACGTATGAGGGAGAGTGTGTGTGAGTCTGTGTATATGTGGGTGTCTGCATCTGTAAGGATATCTGCATGCGTGTGTTTCTGTTTGTTACTGGTGTGTATGATGGGTGGTCGGTCTCTGTGCAGTTTAAAAAATAAAATGAAAGCCGGTCTCAGCGTTGGTGTCTGTCGTGGTGCCAGGTGTGACCGTCTCCTCCCCCTCACAGGCAGCTGAGCGCAGGGGAACACAGGGGAACGCAGGGCTCCCCACCACAGGCAGCTGAACACAGGGGAACGCAGGGCTCCCCACCACAGCCGTTACGCGACCGCGCCAAATTAAAGCCAGCCGGCCCCCGCCGCTCGCTTGTTTCGCATTAGCGGCCCCGCGGGTCTGGCGCGACGCAGCGACCGTGACCGCGGCAACCGTCGCCGCGGGTTACCGCCGTTGCCAAAGCGTGCGGCCGGTGGCCCCGCGCGGGTCTTCTCAGGCCGCTCTCACGGGGGGCGGGGGGAGGGGGGGGGGGGTGTCCTGCCCGATTATAGCCCGTCTCAGCGCGGTTCTGGAGTCTGGCTGGTCAGGCGGTGCAGAGCAGTGGTTAGGGAGCTGGATTTATAGCTCAGTTGGTTTTGCTGCCAGAGGCCTGTTGTCCTGATGGAGCGCAGAGTTTGGTTTCAGTCCTTTAAGAAATAAACACCAAAAGATAAGAATGCCAGTTGAAGTGACATTATTTATTTACTCATTTATTTTGAGATGGAATGTGGCATCAGAATTGGGGGGAGAAAGTTCACATTCAGGGCTTGTTTTGTCGCTGTTTAGTGTTGTATGCAGGCGCACAGCGATCGGCGGATCTCCATGACGACCGCACAATCGGAGTCCATCGCATCGTCCACAGTGCGTCTCCGCTCGCTCTTAAGAGACTGACGGACGGACGCGTCGCTAACCAAACTTACGTCTTTTTTTGCGACTCCCCGACCGGCCCCCAGGCGAGCACCAGTCGGCTTTCAGCTCAGACGGCTTCGGTTGAATCTGGCTAACGTGCTCGCGGCTAACGTGCTCGCGGCTAACGTGCTCGCGGCTACGTGACGAGAGATTGGAAACACGTTTGAGCTTCGCCGCGCCTAAGCCGCCGTTTGCTTTCATATCCCGGGAAGCCCTTTTGATCTGGGTCTTAAGAGACGTCCAATCCCGAGCGCTCTAACGGGATCTGACGGCGTCTGGATCACGTCGCGTCACGTTCTCTGGGTAAAAACAGAAGATTAACGAGGCGGAATAAGACAGATTTTAAAAATCTTACCTGTGTGCATTTTCCCGCTGCGTCTCATTGGACAGCTATGCTAACCTAAAGCATGCTGCTACTCCGCACGGCAAGCTCAGCGTTTGTGATCTCTGGAAAGGAGTTCCCGTGCCGAACGCATTAGTTCAGGGTATAATATCTCCGAAGCTGAGATGTGTGCGTTGTGATTGTGGGCTGTTTCCAAGTGACCCACCCCTGAATTATTTAATTTGAACATGCGGTGTGGAGCGGTCCCCCCTCCCAGACACGTAACGGTGTTATCGATACCAACCAGAGGGGTCTTGGCAGAGGCCAGAAATAAAAACCCACTGGTTTATATTTTAGAAATGAAAATAATAATGTGGAAAAATGCCGAACGGGGATGTTTTATATGTGCCAATAAACATATGAACTGCTGGATACATGCTTGTGTGAAGTGCACTTTTTTGTGCTCTTTTGTGTGTTTAGTCGTGTGGTAACAGACAGGCTGTGATGTGCAAAGCTGTGGAATGTAGGTCTGTGTGTCCCCCGGTGATGACATCACTTTCCCCTGGGGTTAGAGGTCAAAGTGCCGAAGGAGGCCTGTCCTGTGTTTTCTATTTTGCATGCGTGTACTTGCACTAGGGCACGTAGGCTAAGGATGTGTTTTCGTTGGCTTAGACTGGCTTGGCCTGGCTCGGCTCGGCTCGGCTCGGCTCGGCTCATGAAGTACCCCAGTGCCTTGGCCCTCTCCCTAAACTGTGGCATTGTGGAAAATAAGGGAGTGGGTCTTCACCTTACCCAGCTCGAATTAAACCACATACTTTTCACTCTTTAGACACTTGTAAAATGATTAGAGAAATTACCCCTGGAAGCATCCCTGAAAGACATTTCACAGGGTCCAAGTTGAACTATGCGGTTGTTCCCTGCACTTGGACCGGTACTTCTCTCTAGGGTTTTCAACACACTTGTTCCTGGTTATGGTTATACTCTTTATTGTACGTCGCTCTGGATAAGAGCGTCTGCCAAATGCCTGTAATGTAATGACCAAAACCCACATCTGCATGAAAGGAATAATTTTATTCTGAAAACTAGAGAAAATGGACTCTTTGGTTTTTTTTATTGTGTGTAGTCTTCATGATTTTACCTGGTGACTGATCGGCTTCAGTTATTTCAGATAATTCTGTGATCCAGGCCTGGGCCACACCTGATTGGTGGAGCATTTGGACTCTGTAGAGATTGCTAGGTCCTGATTGGTGGAGCACTCTGCTGCAGATTTAGCTGCTGTGGCTTTATTGCTCTGTTTCTCATGTTGTGGTGGTTTTGTTGGGCACCGGTCCATGACTCGCTTGTCCCAGTTGTACATTTCTGTTGTGTTTTCCTTTTGTTCCAGAAACTTCTCTTGGCTCGTGCTTGCTGTGGTAGTTGACGAGTTGTCAACAGCACTTCTGCACTGTTCTTTCTGTCTCTCAGGACTAGGCTCTCTCTCTCTCTCTCTCTCTCTCTTTCTCTCTCTCTCTCTCTCTCTCTGTCTCGCCCTCCCTCCCTCTCTCTCTGTCTCTCTCTCCCTCTCTCTCTCTCTCTCTCTGTGTCTGTCTCTCCCTCCCTCCTTCCCTCTCTCTCTCTAGTAGTAGGGATAGTAGTAGTAGTAGTAGTAGTAGAGAGAGAGAAACAGAGAGAGGGAGACACACACAGAGGACTGCTGCGCTTTGTGTTCCGGTCTGAGTGTTTGCGTTTGTATTGTAATTCTTCCCGGATGAGAGAGCCTGCTGAATTATACCCACGATGCCCCTGGTGCCCTGGCACAGGGGCCCGTCTGTACTGCAGGGTGGCAGATGCCCGGGCCACCAGCAGGACCAGCGCCCCCCCCCCCCCCCCCGGATGAAGGCGAGCAGGAGTGCGTTTGAGCGCCGGTGTTATCCAGGCCTTTGGGCCCCCGTCCGCCCACCCCAGACAAATGGCCGCAAAAAATCTGGTGCCCAAAAAAATAAAACATAAAAAAAAAAAAAACATTAATTACAGTTGTCCTCAAAATGGACGGCTGTCATCTGTCAGCGTGGGGAGGGTCCCCTTTCAGTGGCGCCCCCCCCCCACCCCCACCCCTCTAAAAACTTAGGGCCTGACAGTTTTATGGGGCATCTTTGTTTGTGCTCTGCGATGCTTAATCAGTTTTGGTAATGTGGAATACCAAATGAAAGACTTTGCTTTGGAGATGGCGGGTGAGGGGCGGGGGTGGGGGGGCTTTGTGATTAACTGGTCAGGAGTGGAGGGGGGGGGTGGAAATAATTAGGCTGGGGGGTTTGGGAGGGTGGGTTGCTGGTAAGGGGGGTGGTGGTATTGGAGAGTGGGAGTGGCGGGGGGTGACACTACAGATCAGGGTAGTGATTTGTTGATTTTTTTTTCTTTCTGTGGGCTGGGATGCACAGACCGCCCTATGCTTGGGAGGTGGCGCAGCCCAATGATGTCATCCCTGTCACGCCAGGACGGAAGCTCAGTGGGTTTGGGACCGGTCGATGCCGGTACATTTACACTGTGTCTGTGGTCTGTGGTCTGCGTCTGTTAGAAGTCTGGCTGTGGCATGGTCTGTGCCTGTTGCATTGCATTACATTGCATTTATTTAGCGGACGCTTTTATCCAAAGCAACGTACAGAAGTGCATACCAAAGGTCATCGGACCAACTACAGACACAGGTTCAGCCTCAGGGTGGTCTGTGTCTGATGGAAGTCTGGCTGTGGGATGGTCTGTGTCTGATGGAAGCCCGGCTGTGGGGTGGTCTGTGCTACCTGGGAATCAAACCTGTGCGTTTTAGGTGGCTAGGCAACTTGCCTGACCGTTATATTTCGCTGCCACCCAATGAGGTGTTTGCGTCTCCATTCTTCTGTCTCTGGTAATCTGGGCAGGCATCTGACTGGACACCTTTCTGCTCTGTCAGGTTCTGGGTCCTCACGTCCTGTGAGTTCAGCGAGCGTGTGCGGAGGCCGGGTTCGTGTGCGGACACGCCAGCTGCTGGGCGTGTCCCTAACCTGTCACATGTCAATCATCTCAGACTAGTTTGGTTGGGCACAAGAAAAAATGATCTTGTACGTAAATCTATGTACTGCATAACATGTACGTGTAAGCTATGTAAATGTAAACGACTGTAAAAAAAAAAAAAAAAAAAACGGTGGAAACTTTGACAGAATTTGTCATGGAAATGAACTGTGACGCTGCAGTTTTTGTGTTGTTTTTTTAAGCTTGTTTTGGAGGGTTTGGCCCCCCTGTGGGTGTGAACGTGTGAATGTGTGAGGGGAAGTGCTGGAATGCGCTTTGTGAGGAGCTGGCGGATGGTGTGAGGCTGTGCCGTGACCTGTACCTGGCCCACCAGCTCTAGCCCCCCATCTGCCCCTCACCTGCCCTAACACCTGCCCTAATGCCCCCTCACCTGCCCTCACATCCCCCCACCTACCCTAACACCTGCCCTAATGCCCCCTCACCTGCTCTAACATCCCCTCACCTGCCCTAACACCTGCCCTAATGCCCCCTCACCTGCCCTAGCACCCCCTCACCTGCCCTAATGCCCCCTCACCTGCCCTAGCACCCCCTCACCTGCCCTAATGCCCCCTCACCTGCTCTAACACCCCTTACCTGTCCTAACGTACCTTTCCTAACTGGTGCAGGTGAGACTGAGCTGATGGTGCTCTCCTCAGTGCTGTGTTCTTAGGATGCCACCCGCTTCTGTAAGACTGAAAGATGTAATGGTGGATGTGATGATGGTACTGTAGTGTTTTCTATAGAACAGTAACACTGTGTACTCTGTTTCAGCAGACCTGTGGGACTGAGTGTGATATTGTAGCTCAGCGCTGCGGCTGACCTGTGGGACCGAGTGTGATATTGTAGCTCAGCGCTGCGGCTGACCTGTGGGACCGAGTGTGATATTGTAGCTCAGCGCTGCGGCTGACCTGTGGGACTGAGTGTGATATTGTAGCTCAGCGCTGCGATTGACCTGTGGGACTGAGTGTGATATTGTAGCTCAGCGCTGCGGCTGACCTGTGGGACTGACTGTGATATTGTAGCTCAGCACTGTGGCTGACCTGTGGGACTGAGTGTGATATTGTAGCTCAGCGCTGCGATTGACCTGTGGGACTGAGTGTGATATTGTAGCTCAGCGCTGCGGCTGACCTGTGGGACTGAGTGTGATATTGTAGCTCAGCGCTGCGGCTGACCTGTGGGACTGAGTGTGATATTGTAGCTCAGCTCTGCGGCTGACCTGTGGGACTGACTGTGATATTGTAGCTCAGCACTGTGGCTGACCTGTGGGACTGAGTGTGATATTGTAGCTCAGCACTGTGGCTGACCTGTGGGACTGAGTGTGATATTGTAGCTCAGCTTTGCGGCTGACCTGTGGGACTGAGTGTGATATTGTAGCTCAGCGCTGCAGCTGACCTGTGGGACTGAGTGTGATATTGTAGCTCAGCGCTACAGCTGACCTGTGGGACTGAGTGTGATATTGTAGCTCAGCGCTGCGGCTGACCTGTGGGACTGAGTGTGATATTGTAGCTCAGCGCTGCGGCTGACCTGTGGGACTGAGTGTGATATTGTAGCTCAGCGCTGCGGCTGACCTGTGGGACTGAGTGTGATATTGTAGCTCAGCGCTGCGGCTGACCTGTGGGACTGAGTGTGATATTGTAGCTCAGCGCTGCGGCTGACCTGTGGACTGAGTGTGATATTGTAGTCTCAGCGCTACAGCTGACCTGTGGGACTGAGTGTGATATTGTAGCTCAGCGCTGCGGCTGACCTGTGGGACTGAGTGTGATATTGTAGCTCAGCGCTGCGGCTGACCTGTGGGCCTGAGTGTGATATTGTAGCTCAGTGCTGCGGCTGACCTGTGGGACTGAGTGTGATATTGTAGCTCAGCGCTGCGGCTGACCTGTGGGACTGAGTGTGATATTGTAGCTCAGCGCTGCGGCTGACCTGTGGGACTGAGTGTGATATTGTAGCTCAGCGCTGCGGCTGACCTGTGGGACTGAGTGTGATATTGTAGCTCAGCGCTGCGGCTGACCTGTGGGACTGAGTGTGATATTGTAGCTCAGCGCTGTGGCTGACCTGTGGGACTGAGTGTGATATTGTAGCTCAGCGCTGCTGCATTGACCTGTGGGACTGAGTGTGATATTGTAGCTCAGCGCTGTGGCTGACCTGTGGGACTGAGTGTGATATTGTAGCTCAGCGCTGTGGCTGACCTGTGGGACTGAGTGTGATATTGTAGCTCAGCGCTGCGCTGACCTGTGGACTGAGTGTGATATTGTAGCTCAGCGCTGCGGCTGACCTGTGGGACTGAGTGTGATATTGTGGCTCAGCGCTGTGGCTGACCTGTGGGACTGAGTGTGATATTGTAGCTCAGCGTTGCGGCTGACCTGTGGGACTGAGTGTGATATTGTAGCTCAGCGCTGCGGCTGACCTGTGGGACTGAGTGTGATATTGTAGCTCAGCGCTGCGGCTGACCTCATATCCCCCCTGCTAAAGATGCAGAACAGCGGGGCTGACCTTACCTGGGGTCGGGGGGGCGGGTCTTATATCGAGCTGGCGGGCGGGCAGGCTAATATTAGCGCTATCGGACGTGCCATCTCTGTTAGCAGCGTACGTTACCGCTCCTCTATCTCGCCGAAATATTACCCCTCTAAAAATATGCCCCTGCCACCAGAGGCATGGGCTGGGCTGAACTTTGGGCTGGGCTCCGGAGGGGGGGGGGGGTAGGGGGGCGTGGGGGTGTCCGTGTTTCAGTTACACACGTGTCTGAAATCTGGCCCGGCAGCCGGAAGAGAAACTTACACCTCCGCCATTTTTTTTGTTGTTATTTATAATTTTTTTTTTAGATATGTAGCGCTGACTGGTGGTGTGTGTCTGTCAGTCCGGTTGATTTCAGAAGTGTGATTTGCTCTGAAGAGGAACAACAGTTTCCAGCAAACATTAGGCTCTCTGATCTCAACTGTTGTCCCCGTTTGGCCTCAGAAATTCAGAACTAAAGTATTTGTGGTGTGTGTCTCCATTGGGGACGGCTCGGATGGGGGGGGGGGCTCGGGACGGCTTGGATGGGGGAGGGGGTCGGCACGGGGACGGCTCAGGTGGGGGTGGGGGGGTGGGCCCGGGGGGGGCTCGGATGGGGGGGACGGCTCGGATGGGGGGGGGGTCGGCCCGGGGGGGGCTCGGATGGGGGGGTGGGGCGGGGGAGGGGGGGGGGGGTGGCTCGGATGGGGGGGGGGGGGGGGGGGGGGGGGGGGGGGCGGGGGGGGGGGGGGGGGGGGGGGGGGGGGGGGGGGGGGGGGGGGGGGGGGGGGGGGGGGGCCGGGGGGGGGGGGGGGGGGGGGGCGGGGGGGGGGGGGGGGGGGGGGGCTGGGGGGGGGAGACGTTAAGCCAACTTAATGTGCGTCTTATCCCTTGTTATTCGGTCGCTGGTTTTAGTTTTTTTAAGTGCGGAGGAAGTGACACGTGAGCCTGCCCTGGAGCCTTTCGGCTGCGCCCGTCCCCGTGTCCTCCTGTGACCCCCGTTCCTGGTCCTCGCTATCGGGGTTCCCCAAGACCCCTTCGCTGAGCTCTGTGGTGCACGGGGCACGCCGCCATCGCGGGCGGAAACTATGCGGGATCGCATTTTAAACGGGTGTTCTTCACCCCCATCCCCCCATCCCCCTCTCCCCCCAGTCCCTCTGCTTCCTGTAGAGACGTCTCAGACAGGAAGCTTGCTTCCTTCCGCGGGAGCTGGCTTACAGAGGAAACTCGCTTGTTTGCACGTATGGACGGGGAGTGTGAAGGAAGCATTCAAGTCATTGTTCGGCTGCAGTGAGGGAGGGGGGGGGGGGGAGGGGGTCTCAAACTCCAGTCCAGGAAGGCTGCAGTGTCTACTTGTGTGTGTATGTCTGTGTTTGTGTATGTTTTTGCACTTGATTTGAGTCACTGATTGGCTAAGGAGTCCACACACCTTATTTCCAAACACCTCCCTCCCCCCTCCCCTGGGTTGATGTCCTGTAACTCGGTGTGCCAGCATTCCGAATGCGTACAGAATCAGCTCCTCAGAAGTGCGCAGAGTTTCGTCGAATGTTTAAGGCCTTTTAGACGCTATGATTCCCGCCCCCACCCCTCCCCATTCCCAGAGCTGTTTAAACTACTGTGTAACAGTGTACAGCGTACCCCAAACTCAGCACTTTCCATCCTCACAGGGGATAGGTCCTCTGTTTTTAGGCCAAGTGGATTCCTGTGTTAGCCACAGCAAAGAGATGCTGAAAGTACAGTTCTGTACGTACTGGCACGCAGATGGCAGACCCCCCCACCCCCCCTCTCTCCTTACAGACGGGAAGGTAAGGTTTCCGTTTTAAATCCAGATGAAGTTCTTACTGAGGCCTGGGAATAGCAAGTTCGGAGATTCAGACTCTATTCTCCTTTGGAATGTGCTCTTATAAACCGGGTTTGAAGGTGGTTACCTGTTGCATACGGACTCTGTTTGAAAGCTGTGGCAGTGTGGAAAGGCTTAGACACTGCATTTGAAGGCTGTTTCACTGCATTTGAAAACTGTTAGTTGCCACTTTTCAAGGCTGTTAGATGCTGCATTTGAAGGCTGTTATTTGAAGGTTGTTGTTAATGGTGCATTTGAAGATTATTAAACTGCATTTGAAGGCTATTGTGCTGTATTTGAAGGCTGTCGCACTACATTTGAAGGCTGTTACACTGCATTTGAAGGCTGTTATGCTGCATTTGAAGGCTGACACTGCATTTGAAGGCTGTTATGCTGCATTTGAAAGCTGTTACGCTGCATTTGACGGCTGTTAAACTGCATTTGAAGGCTGTTATGCTGCATTTGACGGCTGTTAAACTGCATTTGAAGGCTGACACACTGCATTTGAAGGCTGTTATGCTGCATTTGAAGGCTGACGCACTGCATTTGAAGGCTGTTATGCTGCATTTTAAGGCTGTCAGGCTGCATTTGAAGGCTATTACGCTGCATTTGAGGGCTGTCACGCTGCATTTGACGGCTGTTACACTGCATTTGAAGGCTGTTATGCTGCATTTGAAGGCTGTTACATTGCATTTGAAGGCTCTTCGAAGCCTCATCTGAAGACTATTCTTGCAGCGCAGAGGAGGCGTTTCCCGATCGGGTGGTTCTGGAGAGGTTTTTATGTTCAGTA
>NW_026985847.1:0-9298 GCF_018555375.3 Anguilla rostrata
CCAACCCTCCAGTGCTGAGGTACACCTGGTATAGGAATAATTTTGCTGTGTCCCAATGGGGAGGATCCAGTTACACCTTTAAAAGCATCACACTGCAGGATGCAGGAGAATACACCTGTGTGGCACAGAATGTGATTGGGATAGAAAGATCTCCTCCTAAACGTCTTGATGTGCGTGTGAGTATATCAGTGCATCTCAGCTTCAGACAAACAGAGCAGAGAGTCAGTATCTCCTGAGTGTTCTTGGGTAACTTCACAGCAGTAAGACACTGAGTAAAGCAGTCACACTGACCAGTGGAGGAGAAATCAGATATAATTACATTATTCTACAGTGATGAGCCTGATCATACTGACATGTCTTAGGTAAAACCTGTAGTCATTTTGAGTTTGCAAAGGGCAAAAAAGGTACCACATGCAGCTGTTCAACTTTAAAAAATGAAGTTATCATTATTAATGAAGATGCTAAAAAGACATATCTAAATACTTCTGTCACTTTTGAAAACTTGATTCTGCTGTGTCATTTTCCAACTACCATAAAAAGCTACAGTATATCCAGTTCATTTTGTAACAAAGCTTGATATACTGGGGTATTTACTGTAACAGGTTCTGCAGTCCTTTTCCCCACAAACCACACAATCCGTCATTGTTAGAGGCACCAAGGCATTATTGTGCACTCTATACCAAAAACACGGAAACAAAAACAAAACAAACAAACACGACGATAAGGACGGGGATTAGATGGCATGCCGCTCCCGCGTGCGTCTCTCATTCCAGCACCCGGTCTCACTGCAGGCAGAGCATATAAACTATTACCAATCAATTGTAACTGCAAATAGACGTGGTTGTTAGCCAGCTATACTGCTCCCACTCTGCCTGCAGATGGGGCCCTAACCACACCACTCCTCCACATCACATTGTGAGATTTCAGCTTCATTATAAACATTACTTTGAAATGAATGTCTCTGCTAGTGTTTGAGATGCAACACAATGATTGAGAAATTATATGGAATTGAGAACATCTTTCTAATGATTTAGCTGCTCCCAAGAATACCTCAGTGTGACTTTTATTTAAAACTGCAGGACCTGTTATTTTCTCTTTCAGATCCTCCGAAGCACGTCTCAGTATCAGTGAGCTCCTCTGGTGAAATAGTGGAGGGCAGTTCAGTGACTCTGACCTGCAGCAGCAGTGATGCCAACCCACAAGTGCAGAAATACACCTGGTATAAAAATAATATAGCTGATTCTTCATGGAGAGGTTCACAACAGAGTTTACCATTAATAACATCAAATCCGGGATGCAGGAGAATACTATTGTGAGGCACAGAATTGGATTTGGGCAACAAAATCTCCTCCTAAACGTCTTAATGTGCAGTGTGAGTATATCAGTGCATCTCAGCTTCAGATACACAGAGCAGAGAGTCAGTATCTCTTGAGTGTCTTTGGGTAGTCATTTTGATTTTGCAAAGGGCAAAAAAGGTACCACATGCAGCTGTTCAACTTTAAAAAATGAAGTTACCATTATTAATGAAGATGCTAAAAAGACATATCTAAATACTTCTGCCACTTTTGAAAACTTGATTCTGTTGTGTCATTTACCAACTACCATAAAAAGCTACAGTATATCCAGTTCACTTTGTAACAAAGCATTACATACTGGGATATTTACTGTAACAGATTCTGCAGTCCTTTTCCCCACAAACCACAAAATCCGTTGTTGTTAGAGGCACCAAGGCTTTATTGTGCGCTCAATACCAAAAACACGGAAACAAAAACAAACACAGACGATAAGGACGGGGATTAGATGGCATGCCGCTCCCGCGTGCGTCTCTCATTCCAGCACCCCGGTCTCACTGCAGGCAGAGCATATAAACTATTACCAATCAATTGTAACTGCAAATAGACGTGGTTGTTAGCCAGCTATACTGCTCCCACTCTGCCTGCAGATGGGGCCCTAACCACACCACTCCTCCACATCACATTGTGAGATTTCAGCTTCATTATAAACATTACTTTGAAATGAATGTCTCTGCTAGTGTTTTGAGATGCAACACAGAGAGTTAGAAATTATATGGAATTGACCACGTTGTTCTAATGATTATAGATGCTCCCAAGAATACCTCTGTGTGACTTTTTATTTAAAACTGCAATACCTGTTATTTTCTCTTTCAGATCGTCCGAAGAGAGTCTCAGTATTAGTGAGCCCCTCTGGTGAAATAGCGGAGGGCAGTGCAGTGACTCTGACCTGCAGCAGTTATGCCAACCCTCCAGTGCTGAGGTACACCTGGTATAGGAATAATTTTGCTGTGTCCCAATGGGGAGGATCCAGTTAACCCTTTAAAGCATCACACTGCAGGATGCAGGAGAATACACCTGTGTGGCACAGAATGTGATTGGGATAGAAAGATCTCCTCCTAAACGTCTTGATGTGCGGTGTGAGTATATCAGTGCATCTCAGCTTCAGACAAACAGAGCAGAGAGTCAGTATCTCCTGAGTGTTCTTGGGTAACTTCACAGCAGTAAGACACTGAGTAAAGCAGTCACACTGACCAGTGGAGGAGAAATCAGATATAATTACATTATTCTACAGTGATGAGCCTGATCATACTGACATGTCTTAGGTAAAACCTGTAGTCATTTTGAGTTTGCAAAGGGCAAAAAAGGTACCACATGCAGCTGTTCAACTTTAAAAAATGAAGTTATCATTATTAATGAAGATGCTAAAAAGACATATCTAAATACTTCTGTCACTTTTGAAAACTTGATTCTGCTGTGTCATTTTCCAACTACCATAAAAAGCTACAGTATATCCAGTTCATTTTGTAACAAAGCTTGATATACTGGGGTATTTACTGTAACAGGTTCTGCAGTCCTTTTCCCCACAAACCACACAATCCGTCATTGTTAGAGGCACCAAGGCATTATTGTGCACTCTATACCAAAAACACGGAAACAAAAACAAAACAAAAACAAAAGAAAACACACACACACGATAAGGACGGGCATTAGATGGCATGCCGCTCCCACATGCTTCTCTCATTCCAGCACCCCGGTCTCACTGCAGGCAGAGCATATAAACTATTATCAATCAATTATAATTGCAAACAGGCGTGGTTGATAGCCAGCTATACTGCTCCCACTCCGCCTGCAGATGGGGCCCTAACCACACCACTCCTCCACATCACATTGTGAGATTTCAGCTTCATTATAAACATTACTTTGAAATGAATGTCTCTGCTAGTGTTTTGAGATGCAACACAATGATTGAGAAATTATATGGAATTGAGAACATCTTTCTAATGATTTTAGCTGCTCCCAAGAATACCTCAGTGTGACTTTTATTTAAAACTGCAGGACCTGTTATTTTCTCTTTCAGATCCTCCGAAGCACGTCTCAGTATCAGTGAGCTCCTCTGGTGAAATAGTGGAGGGCAGTTCAGTGACTCTGACCTGCAGCAGCAGTGATGCCAACCCACAAGTGCAGAAATACACCTGGTATAAAAATAATATAGCTGATTCTTCATGGAGAGGTTCACAACAGAGTTTTACCATTAATAACATCAAATCCGGGGATGCAGGAGAATACTATTGTGAGGCACAGAATTGGATTTGGGCAACAAAATCTCCTCCTAAACGTCTTAATGTGCAGTGTGAGTATATCAGTGCATCTCAGCTTCAGACACACAGAGCAGAGAGTCAGTATCTCTTGAGTGTCTTTGGGTAGTCATTTTGATTTTGCAAAGGGCAAAAAAGGTACCACATGCAGCTGTTCAACTTTTTAAAAATGAAGTTATCATTATTAATGAAGATTCTAAAAGACATATCTAAATACTGCTGTCACTTTTGAAAACTTGATTCTGTTGTGTCATTTTCCAACTACCATACAAAGCTACAGTATATCCAGCTCATTTTGTAACAAAGCATGATATACTGGGATATTTACTGTAACAGGTTCTGCAGTCCTTTTCCCCACAAACCACACAATCCGTCGTTGTTAGAGGCACCAAGGCTTTATTGTGCGCTCGATACCAAAAACACGGAAACAAAACAAAACAAAACACACACGATAAGGACGGGGATTAGATGGCATGCCGCTCCCGCGTGCGTCTCTCATTCCAGCACCCCGGTCTCACTGCAGGCAGAGCTTATAAACTATTACCAATCAATTGTAAATGCAAACAGGCGTGGTTGTTAGCCAGCTATACTGCTCCCACTCCACCTGCAGATGGTGACCTAACCACATCACTCCTCCACTTCACATTGTGAGATTTCAGCTCCATTATAAACATTACTTTGAAATAAATATCTCTGCTAGTGTTTTGAGACGCAACACAGTGAGTAAGAAATTATATGGAATTGAACACATTTTTCTAATGATTTTAGATGCTTCCAAGATCACCTCTGTGTGACTTTTATTTAAAACTGCAAGACTATTATTTTCTCTTTCAGTTCCTCCGAAGAGCATCTCAGTATCAGCGAGCCCCTCTGGTGAAATAGTGGAGGGCAGTTCAGTGACTCTGACCTGCAGCAGCAGTGATGCCAACCCACAAGTGCAGAATACACCTGGTATAAAAATAATATAGCTGATTCTTCATGGAGAGGTTCACAACAGAGTTTTACCATTAATAACATCAATTCCGGGGATGCAGGAGAATACTATTGTGAGGCACAGAATTGGATTTGGGCAACAAAATCTCCTCCTAAACGTCTTAATGTGCAGTGTGAGTATATCAGTGCATCTCAGCTTCAGACACACAGAGCAGAGAGTCAGTATCTCTTGAGTGTCTTTGGGTAGTCATTTTGAGTTTGCAAAGGGCAAAAAAGGTACCACATGCAGCTGTTCAACTTTTTAAAAATGAAGTTATCATTATTAATGAAGATGCTAAAAAGACATCTAAATACTGCTGTCACTTTTGATAACTTGATTCTGTTGTGTTATTTTCCAACTACCATAAAAAGCTACAGTATATCCAGTTCATTTTGTAACAAAGCTTGATATACTGGGGTATTTACTGTAACAGGTTCTGCAGTCCTTTTCCCCACAAACCACACAATCCGTCATTGTTAGAGGCACCAAGGCATTATTGTGCGCTCAATACCAAAAACACGGAAACAAAAACAAAACAAAACAAAACACAGACGATAAGGACGGGGATTAGATGGCATGCCGCTCCCGCGTGCGTCTCTCATTCCAGCACCCCGGTCTCACTGCAGGCAGAGCATATAAACCATTACCAATCAATTGCATTGCAAACAGGCGTGGTTGTTAGCCAGCTATACTGCTCCCACTCCACCTGCAGATGGCGCCCTAACCACACCACTCCTCCACATCACGTTTTGAGATTTCAACTCCATTATAAACATTACTTTGAAATTAATGTCTCTGCTAGTGTTTTGAGACGTAACACAGTGAGTCAGAAATTATATGGAATTGAGAACATTTGTCTAATGATTTTAGCTGCTCCCAAGAATACCTCAGTGTGACTTTTCATTAAAACTGCAGGACCTGTTATTTTCTCTTTCAGATCCTCCGAAGAACGTCTCAGTATCAGTGAGCCCCTCTGGTGTAATAGTGGAAGGCAGTTCAGTGACTCTGACCTGCAGCAGCAGTGATGCCAACCCACAAGTGCAGAAATACACCTGGTATAAAAATAATATAGCTGATATCTCATGGAGAGGTTCACAAGAGTTATACCATTAAACATCAAATCCGGGGATGCAGGAGAATATATTGTGAGGCACAATTGGATTTGGGCAACAAAATCTCCTCCTAAACGTCTTAATGTGCAGTGTGAGTATATCAGTGCATCTCAGCTTCAGACACACAGAGCAGAGAGTCAGTACTCTCTTGAGTGTCTTTTGGGTAGTCATTTTGAGTTTGCAAAGGGTATTAACAAAAGGTACCACATGCAGCTGTTCAACTTTTTAAAAATGAAGTTATCATTATTAATGAAGATGCTAAAAAGACATTCTAAATACTGTCTGTCACTTTTGATAACTTGATTCTGTGTGTCATTTTCCAACTACCATAAAAAGCTACAGTATATCCAGCTTCATTTTGTAACAAAGCATGATATACTGGGATATTTACTGTAACAGGTTCTGCAGTCCTTTTCCCCACAAACCACACAATCCTCGTTGTTAGAGGCACCAAGGCTTTATTTGCGCTCGATACCAAAACACGGAAACAAAACACAACAAAACAAAACACACACGATAAGGACGGGGATTAGATGGCATGCCGCTCCCGCGTGCGTCTCTTATTCCAGCACCCCGGTCTCACTGCAGGCAGAGCATATAAACCATTACCAATCAATTGTAACTGCAAACAGGCCTGGTTGTTAGCCAGCTATACTGCTCCCACTCTGCCTGCAGTGGCGCCCTAACCACAGCACCTCTCCACATCACATTGTGAGATTTCAGCTCCATTATGAACATTACTTTGAAATAAATGTCTCTGCTAGTGTTTGAGCACAACACAGTGAGTGAGAAATTATATGGAATTGAGAACATTTTCTAATGATTTAGTGCTCCCAAGAATACCTCATGTGACTTTTATTTAAAACTGCAGTACCTGTTATTTTCTCTTTCAGATCCTCCGAAGAGCGTCTCAGTATCAGTGAGCTCCTCTGGTGAAATAGTGGAGGCGCAGTTCAGTGACTCTGACCTGCAGCAGCAGCGATGCCAACCCACCAGTGCAGAATACACCTGGTATAAAATAATAGAGCTGATTCTTCATGGAGAGGATCCAGTTACACCATTAAAAGCATCACACTGCAGGATGCAGGAGAATACACTGTAGGCAGGGAATGGGATTGGGACAAAAACATCTCCTCCTAAACGTCTTGATGTGACAGTGTGAGTATATCAGTGCATCTCAGCTTCATAGACCACAGAGCAGAGAGTCAGTATCTCCTGAGTGTCTTTGGAACATTCACAGCAGTAGACACTGAGTAAAGCAGTCACACTGACCAGTGGAGGAGAAATCAGATATAATTACATTATCATACAGTGATGAGTCTGATCATACTGACATGTCTTAGGTAAAACGTGTAGTCATTTTGAGTTTGCAAAGGGCAAAAAAGGTACCACATGCAGCTGTTCAACTTTAAAAAATGAAGTTATCATTATTAATGAAGATGCTAAAAAGACATATCTAAATACTTCTGTCACTTTTGAAAACTTGATTCTGCTGTGTCATTTTCCAACTACCATAAAAAGCTACAGTATATCCAGTTCATTTTGTAACAAAGCATGATATACTGGGATATTTACTGTAACAGGTTCTGCAGTCCTTTTCCCCACAAACCACACAATCCGTCGTTGTTAGAGGCACCAAGGCTTTATTGTGCGCTCGATACCAAAAACACGGAAACAAAAACAAAACAAAACACAGACGATAAGGACGGGGATTAGATGGCATGCCGCTCCCGCGTGCGTCTCTCATTCCAGCACCCCGGTCTCACTGCAGGCAGAGCATATAAACCATTACCAATCAATTGTAACTGCAAACAGGCGTGGTTGTTAGCCAGCTATACTGCTCCCACTCTGCCTGCAGATGGCGCCCTAACCACACCACCCCTGCACATCACATTGTGAGATTTCAGCTCCATTATAAACATTACTTTGAAATAAATGTCTCTACTAGTGTTCCGAGATGCAACACAGTGAGTGAGAAATTATATGGAATTCAACACATTTTTCTAATGATTTTAGTTGCTCCCAAGAACACCTCTGTGTGACTTTTAATTAAAACTGCAGGACCTGTTATTTTCTCTTTTCAGATCCTCCAAAGAGCGTCTCAGTATCAGTGAGCCCCTCTGGTGAAATAGTGGAGGGCAGTTCAGTGACTCTGACCTGCAGCAGCGATGCCAACCCACCAGTGCAGAAATACACCTGGTATAAGAAGAATGACCCTGCGGGAGTCTGGCAGGCAGGATCAGTACAGAGTTTAAACTTTTCTAACTTTAGATCCTGGAACAGAGGACAGTACTACTGTGAGGCACTGAACAGACTTGGAGCTCAGAATGCTTCTGCTCTACTGGTCACAGTGCAAGGTAGGACCAGAACATATTTGATAAAATGTTTTATCTGACGCTGATTGTGATCCAGTGGCTACAAAGCAATGCTGATCATAACATTGGTGCCACAATCTGAACCGGATCATGGTAGATAATGATGATGAGCAGTGTAACTAAAAGTTTCATGATGCCAGCATTGAATTCAGTAAAATTCAAATGTACAGAAATTTCTAGGAAAGGTAGGCATATATGGGGTGTATTTAAACATTTATAAACTTTCGCCTTAAAGACCATGGTGAGGCATGTTGTGAAATGAACACTGCTATATCATAACTGACAGGGCTACATCTCTCTGTCTTTGCTTAGGAGATCAGTCACTGATCGCGGGTGCAGCTGTGGGAGTGGCTGCCATTTTGGCTCTTGTGTTTCTGGGTGTTGTGTGCCTGAGGTACGTGGTTGTAAATGAGTCGGTTTGTAGTCACTCCAGTGTGAATTACTGTATGTCTGATTTAGACTCATAGTTTAAAACGAGTGCACATTTTTGTGGAATGTTTTTGTCAAGCATTAGCTATGTTACATCATGCTGATGCCATACTCCCCCCTCTAATGTCTGATTAGTGCTTAGACCACTGCATTATTAGACATTTTGTTTTATTGATGTCAATTTTATAAACTCTGACTGATGCGTTTTAGTGTCCCAATTAGTTTATCAAACCTGTATGATGGGGTAACAGAATCCCCTTAAAGCTTGTTCTTAATATGAATCATGTGGACAGTTACAGACCATAGCAAAAGTCTTGTCAACGCATCAATTTGCCCATGAGCTCCAGTGTTGGTTTGAATAAGCAGAACTACATTTACTGGGCAGGAAGAAACCTCTTATAACTCAGGCTCATTTCTGTAACCAAAGTGACATCTGAATAATAAAAAATATACACATACATGGGCACTATTGACTTTGCAATACACATCATTCAAATAAAAGCAAAAATAGCATCGCGTTTTCTGGCAGGTCCGAAGTCAAGCGCTCCGGCCGAATCGCTGATGGTCAGTGAGTATGGTTGCCTATCACGTACATTCACTAAAAGGGGGTCTACTTAAACAGTCCCCCTACTCATTCGGCTGCTCCTCCTATGCAAGCGCTGTACGTTTTTTCTAAATCCCCCCACCACCCCCGCTCCATCCCCTGCGTCAAGAATTTTCATTTCCATTCCTAGTGTTAAAAGTTGTATTGCTCCATCCTTTTTGGGAAAGAAATTGCATTGTTCCATTCAATTTTTGT
>NW_026985848.1:0-9530 GCF_018555375.3 Anguilla rostrata
TACTGACATGTCTTAGGTAAATTGTGTAGTCATTTTGAGTTTGCAAAGGACAAAAAAGGTACCACATGTTGCTGTTCAACTTTAAAAAATGAAGTCATCATTATTAATGAACATGCTAAAAAGACATATCTAAATACTGCTGTCACTTTTGAAAACTTGATTCTGCTGTGTCATTTTCCAACTACCATAAAAAGCTACAGTATATCCAGTTCATTTTGTAACAAAGCATGATATACTAGGATATTTACTGTACCAGGTGCTGCAGTCCTGTTCCCCTCAAACCACACAATCCGTCGTTGTTAGAGGCACCAAGGCTTTATTGTGCGCTCGATACCAAAAACACGGAAACAAAAACAAAACAAAACATAACACAGACGATAAGGACGGGGATTAGATGGCATGCCGCTCCCGCGTGCGTCTCTCATTCCAGCACCCCGGTCTCACTGCAGGCAGAGCATATAAACCATTACCAATCAATTGTAACTGCAAACAGGCGTGGCTGTTAGCCAGCTATACTGCGCCCACTCCGCCTGCAGATGGGGCCCTAACCACACCACCCCTCCACATCACGTTGTGAGATTTCAGCTCCATTATAAACATTACTTTGAAATAAATGTTTCTGCTAGTGTTTTGAGATGCAACACAATGATTGAGAACTTATATGGAATTGAGCACATTTTTCTAATGATTTTAGATGCTCCCAAAAACACCTCTGTGTGACTTTTATTTAAAACTGCAGTACCTGTTATTTTCTCTTTCAGATCCTCCGAAGAGCGTCTCAGTATCAGTGCACCCCTCTGGTGAAATAGTGGAGGGCAGGTCATTGACTCTGACCTGCAGAAGCAGAGATGCCAACCCACCAGTGCAGAAATACACTTGGTATGTGAATAATAGAGCTGTCTCCTCGGACACAGGAGGACCAGTGGACAGTTACACCATTAAAAGCGTCACACTGCAGGATGCAGGAGAATTATACTGTGAGGCACAGAATAAGATTGGGATAAAAAAATCTCCTCCTAAACATCTTGACGTGCAGTGTGAGTATATCAGTGCATCTCAGCTTCAGACACACAGAGAGGAGAGTCAGTATCTCCTGAGTGTCTTTGGGTAACTTCACAGCCGTAAGACACTGAGTAAAGCAGTCACACTGGCCAGTGGAGGAGAAATCACTTATAATTACATTATCATACAGTGATGAGTCTGATCATACTGACATGTCTTAAGTAAAACGTGTAGTCATTTTGAGTTTGCAAAGGGCAAAAAAGGTACCACATGCAGCTGTTCAACTTTAAAAAATGAAGTTATCATTATTAATGAAGATGCTAAAAAGACATATCTAAATACTTCTGTCACTTTTGAAAACTTGATTGTGCTGTGTCATTTTCCAACTACCATAAAAAGCTACAGTATATCCAGTTCATTTTGTAACAAAGCATGATATACTGGGATATTTACTGTAACAGGTTCTGCAGTCCTTTTCCCCACAAACACACAATCTGTCGTTGTTAGAGGCACCAAGGCTTTATTGTGCGCTCGATACCAAAAACACGGAAACAAAAACAAAACAAAACACACACGATAAGGACGGGGATAAGATGGCATGCCGCTCCCGCGTGCGTCTCTCATTCCAGCACCCTGGTCTCACTGCAGGCAGAGCATATAAACCATTACCAATCAATTGTAACTGCAAACAGGCGTGGTTGTTAGCCAGTTATATTGCTCCCACTCCGCCTGCAGATGGCGCCCTAACCACACCACTCCTCCACATCACATTGTGAGATTTCAGTTCCATTATTGGGATGGCAGGTATGCAATCCCGCCAAGTTACCCCTTGGCGGGGCATGCCCCATACCTTATATATTGGGATGGCAGGTTGGGATGGCAGGTATGCCATCCCGCCAAGTTACGCCTTGGTGGGGGCATGCCCCATACCTATACAGCACCGAGAGTTTGGCACTTTTCAGGGTTCCCCACAGAAATAACCACAACAGCCACAGACACTCAGCCCTTAAAAACATCAAATTCTGTACATTCTGACCCCATTTCAACAGACAGATTTCATAAACAACTTCACATGTCCACACAATAAAGCCCCAAACTAAGGGGATTTTGCGTTTTCTCCTTCTTCTTCTTCTTCTCATTCTTATTTTTCCTGCCGCCTATCCCACTAACAACATGTCTCCCCATTGGACATTTTACCGACACCAGCCAAATCTTCACCTACACGACCCAATCAAAAACTTGCATACACATGCAAAATACCCGTACCTTTTTATTCTGAAAGATTTCCAGTTTAAACCTCTAGCCTGCCTGTGGCCTAGTGGGCAAGGTTACAGTCGTGGGAACATGGGGTCCTAGGTTCAAGCCCAGCTACTAAATTCTAGCATAGCTAGCTACTAAGCAAGACTTCCTGTACCTGTGAAACTCAGATTGATTGGCGCTACTGCCATCTACTGACATCAGTTAGTATTGAAATACAAGTACAATGTTTGATGTTCCATAGTTTTGGAGAAGTTAGGTGCAATTTTTTAAAAAGTTTTGTTAATTGTATCCCTTATCTGTCATGTTGCCAACACATCTGTGCTTTAAAGGATTTCTGAACAGTGTGTTTGTGTGTGTGCGTGCGTGAATTTGTGTATGTGTGTGTGTGTGTGTCCGTGCATCTGTGTATGTGTGCGCATGTGTGTGTGTATGTATGTGTATGTATATATGTGTTCGTGTGTATGTGTGCGCATGTGTGTGTGTGCACGCCTGTGTTTGTGTGTGTATGTGCGTGTGTGTGTGTCTGCGTGTGTGTGTGTGTGTGTGTGTTTGTATTTTTCAGGTGTTCTGAGCCAGACGGGATGGGGAGTGACTTACACCCCTGAGAGAATCTGTGCCTTAACGGGGTCTTCAGTAGACATGAGCTGCACTTACTCATATCCCACATCTCGCACAGTACAGAAAAAATTCTGGTTTATTCACTGGAACGAGTCGCAGGAGCCTGAGGACCTGTCCCAGGACCCAGAGTACTCTCACCGTGTGGAGTACCTGGGGAATCAGAACAGTGACTGCACTTTCAGAATAAAACACCTGAGAGAAACTGATTCAGGAACATACCAATTAAGGTTTCTGACTGACTGTGATCGTGGAAAATATACTGGAGTTCCTGGTGTCACATTGGAAGTCACTGGTAATTATTTTATGCTATAAACTCAGAGGATTCTCTACCCACAAGTATGACTAGAAGCTTTTTTACAGGTTTAATTTGCTGTTTGCAGATCTACAGGTGATGGTGAATCCTAAATCAGTGACAGAGGGACAGAGTATGAGTCTGACCTGTAGCACCACCTGCACTCTGACTGGCAGCCCAGCCTTCATCTGGTACAGGGATGGATTTCCTCTGTCCTTCACTGATCAGAGTCACCAGTTCACAGCCAGCAGTGAAGATGCAGGCAGATACTCTTGTGCTGTGAAAGGCTATGAGCTTCATTCCCCTGCAGTGGCTCTTAATGTGAGATGTGAGTACCAGAGGCTAAACTTCTTCAAATCTCACAGTATTGAAAGTTTTCAATTAAAATTTTCAGCTAAATTGTACAGATTATACTATGCTGCATGTAAATGTTCTGTCATTATAGCGTTGCATGAAACTTCAATACCTGAAAACATGCCATAATGCAATGATGGGAAAGCACTACATACAGTATGCCCGAGTCAGGTTTACATTTCACATGAATCTACAAACCCCTCAGTGTGACATCTATATAAAACTGCAGGACCTGTTATTTTCTCTTTCAGATCCTCCGAAGAGCGTCTCAGTATCAGTGAGCCCCTCTGGTGAAATAGTGGAGGGCAGTTCAGTGACTCTGAACTGCAGCAGTGATGCCAACCCACCAGTGCAGAACTACACCTGGTTTAAGAAGAATGAAACTGGAGTCTGGCAGGCATGATCTGGACAGAGTTTGAACTTTTCTATTTTTAGATCCTGGAACAGAGGACAGTACTACTGTGAGGCACAGAACAGACTTGGAGCTCAGAATGCTTCTGCTCTACTGGTCTTAATACAAGGTACGGCCAGAATTTATTTTCCAGTTCTGAGTAAATTGATCTCACGATTATGTCAAGCAGTCGTCTTGTAAGTTATTAGTTTCTCGACACTGTCACTTGAATAGCTGGAATGCCATTGGCTGGTTCGCGGACAGCGTGCCTGCCATATGTGAACGTTATAGCAAACATGCAATGTGTACTAATGTTAACGCTGTGCTTCTAGCACACACTTTCTATCCAAAGTCACATACGGTATATGAATGCGTGCATTTTTCTGTCTATGTAGTGCCCTGGTAGCAAGTCCCCTAGTGTAGCCTTCTTTTGGAAGGTCTTTAAAGCCACAGGGCATTGTGGGAAATGGTCATAATGGAACCTCAGACGATGACATGCAGTAAATAACATCTCACAACGGGCTCCAAAGTGGCTCAAGTGGTTACAGTGCTCACCTTCAGCATAGTTTGGGCACTGCAGTGACAGGTCTGAGTCTTTGACTGTGACTGAGAGTCAGTTTGGACCATAGGTACAGGCTCACAGGCAGGTGCACTGCAATAGCATCACTACCTTTACTGCAGTCTTCTTTACGCACACGCAGGTGGAAAATTGTCCTACAAATTATAGACAATTAGGGAGAGATTAATTTTATTAAAATATTTATTAAAAATAAATCGCAATTCCCATAAACTATGCATGTATGATACTAGCATGTTAACAGATAAAATGATGAGTAGGGGTGAGAAGGAAAATGATCATGTTAATTTATTTAAAGATATATAAATGTATTGCACATGGAGATAAAAAAAACACTTAGAAAATATGTTTTATTTCCTGGACCTGCAGTCTTGCAGACGGGATCAGAACGGATTGTGAGCTTTTCCAACTTTACATCCTGGAGCTTTGGACAGTACTACTGCGTGGCACTGAACACACATGGAGATCAGACCTCTGCTGGCATGTCAATCAATAGACACAGTGAGTGACACGTGATGAGGTGACATATGTCATTGTGTTGAACAAGGGTGATTGTTCCTGTTTTAGGATCTGTTATTGATCGCTTGCATATTTAATCTTATTGTGGTAGTCAGAGCAGAGAGAAAGTAAAAGTTGTCCCCAAATATTTTGTTCCAATCACTAGGATTTGCTCATCAGCACAATTCTTCAGCCAGGAGGAAAAACTGATTAGTGAAATCAGCTGGTTGAGTTCATGGGCAGAAGAAACACATGGCAGGGCTTTACTTTCTCACCCCTGGAGTCATAGTATCTGAGTCATAGTATCACTCACTACAGTGTATGGCCCGGACCACAGGAACCATCATTCAGAATAGAAAGCATGACTCACTTGCCCAGAACCTCCAAGCACAACTCTATGGTTCATAAAGCATCTCAGAGAATCGGTCTGATCTAGGATCAGTTTTGCCTTTAGGCCATTATGGATAAAATGGATGAAGAGAGGAAACATGATCTGAGATCAGCTCTCTTACTCTGAAATACACTATGAATAGGGATGAAGTTCAGTTTTGGTTGGTGCGGAGTCCAGGGAAGGTTATAGTCACCTGCCTGAACCCCCCATCCCCCACCCACCAACCAGTAAGAGGCTCTTTTCATTTTCAGACCAAGTGAACTCAGTTCCAGTATGGAACAGTTAAGCATACTGTTAAAATGTAAGATCCCCCTAAAATGGACGAACCAAAGCTTCAACAGATGCGCCAGGGACATTCAAACTCTTGTCAGAGGTCCCTGGTTACTTCTTCATCACTTCGCAATGGGACGACATCTCAGTGACTCTGTGCACACTTGTTTGCAGTTGACATATGTATCTGCATGTTTGTATTTCATATGTAATTCAGGTTATTTGCTTTTTTTTATTCATACCACCTAAAGTACATCTACACAATTTTGAAGATAGTTTATATATCTTGGGGAATTATGGTATGTACGCTCATATCTGTTTTTTTTGTTGTTTTTTTGCTGGTCTACTCACATAACTTATTTTAATGGAGATTGATTTTCTGAGTGTTGCATTGACCTTCCTACATGTATGCATGCACTTATTTTACACGACTCTGGATTATATAATCCTCTGCTATATAAATATAAATTGAAATGCTATGTCTGTTTATTTACAGCAGAAGATAAGACAGCGCTTGTATGGAGGGTTGTTGGAATCACAGTGGCTTTTGCACTCTTTACTGTCATGGTGTGCACAAGGTAAATGTTTGCAATGCAAAATCATCTGGGTATCAATCATCACTGAGAAGACATGATAATAGAAATTCACCATTAGATATCAGAGAGATATGCAGTATTTTTACTAATTTGCTGTTGAATTCAGAGGAGCAGGTAGGAATGTTATGACCAAATGTCGTCTGGGATGGCTGATCCACAGCTCCTGAAGGTCTGTTACTCACCCCCCCCCCCCCCACTCCCCGCCCCCTCCCCCTTTTCAGCAGGAAGAAGAGCACCAACAGAGAGAGAGGGAGGAGCAGACGCTCTCGTACTGTAAGTAACAAGTTCCCACCTGGATATTCTCACCATTATAACCGTACCAGCCATTCAGAAAAGCAAAGGACAGTTCTGTGTACATGCTGTATTTTTATGAAACTACAAAGTCAGTAGGTCTGTGCTGGGCAGAAGACACAAAGCACAGATACACACCAGGCAAGTTACAGTTCATCCAGTTCATCACTGTGTGATGCAGTCAATTTCAGTCTTCCTCCTTATTTTTATTGGTTTAACCTATTGAGGAATATTACCCACTTAACTCTCAATATGTTGAACATGTATCTGTGGAAATTATTTAGTGTGATTTTTTGAAATGTGAAAAATATACTTCTGTAATGTAAATTCTTCAAGTGATTCTGAGATATATAATCCACTAAGTCAACAGAGGAATCTGTTCTGGATAGGAAGTGGATAGGGAATGCAAGGGACTGTGTGGCCACTCTGGTTCCCTTTTAACAGTGCAACTGGAGGCGCACTTATGTGTGACTGAGTCTCTTCCTGTGTCTCACCGCAGAGCAGAGCCTTCAGAGAGTGACAAACGCAGCCAGCGACACAAACTCTGTGCTTCAGAGAGCAGATGAGGCCTCAGTGTGGGATTAAAACACACAGAGGAGAGAATCTGCAGAGAATGAGAAATGGTGGAGATCAGGGTGAAAGAGTCTCTTTTTGTCTTTAACATTACAGAACTGCTGTCTGTTTCTGCTAGCTTATCCATTTTATGAAGAGCTGTTGGTGGAGGATTTTTCCCAAAGTACTGTAACCCTGCTGCAACATGCATGTTCATGTAACCCTGCTGCAACATGCATGTTCATGTAACCCTGCTGCAACATGCATGTTCATGTAACCCTGCTGCATACATGCTCCAGTGACACCATTACACGTTTATATAACCTAGTTACACACACGCTCATAACTCATGTACATGCGCATATATTCTCTCACATTGAATGGGAAGATTATAATGCAGATTAATGTAGATTATATTCTCCAAACTCAAATCACTTTTAAAGGCAAGTCACTTTAAAGGCAAAAAAGTTTTAGTTTCACGTTTTACATTGCCTTGTTGTATTGAGCCCATATTTACTGTTTCTGTCTGTTTAACTATTTGAAATAATGCATCTTTTTAGTTGTTTTCTTTACATACATTGTATTATTTTGTGTATTACTGTATTACGGTTTATTTGAGCATTTTAAAGCACTCAAACCTCTGTTCTGAAAAATATTATCATTATTTTCTACATATGGCCATTATGTTTTGCCTGCATACCCCCCCACCCCAAAAAAAATAAATAAAAATAAATAAATAAATAAATAAATAAGTTCCATTTTTTTCACATGTGAGGATCTAGTTCATCTCTTTGAAATGTGAAAGATACAATAACTAACACAATACCGCACAAGAGGTTGTATTTAGTAAAAGTCATCTTTATGAAATATCAGCATTGAAATTTCAACTAATTATGTGCATGAAGGACCGTATAACTGGCAAAGCAAAACCAAGGTTCTAAAAGGTCGCATGAACATCAACCACAGAAACAGTGCTGCAGCACCAGAACTGAACAGAGATGTGAAATGAAATAAAGAATAGAACAGGCTGCAGGAAGTGAGCGGCATTTTAACTTCCTCCACTGTATGTGGTCAGGGTGGCACTCGTCTGAAATTAGGCAGCTTCACCCACAGCCGTGCCCGCTACTCCTCTGCACAAAATAGCCAAGCAGGGGCACCTCACAGTACCCGCTTTGGGGCACCAGAGCAGTGCTCCAGGTGGGGATAGAAACTGCAACCTCAGAGCTCCCAGAGTCACACTCTGGATCCCCAAACCACCATACTGCACTGCTGCCATACACAAAGATACAAAAACTACGCCTGTCCGCTCCTTTCATCTTCTGTGAAAGTACAGTGTGTGCAATCTTTATGTTAATACGAGGGTTATGGGCTAAGCTACAGCAGCGTTTTGTTGATGTTTTGGCTTCATGTCAAAAATCCGATGCATGAAACATAAACACGACTGAGCTACGTATGGTAGCAATGATAAAGCATGCTGTTTGTGGCAGTAAAATTTACCTAGGAGGGATTGATGGATGCAATACATTCAATATATCTGTAGATGGGAAAATTATTAAAATAGAGTAGTCCTGTATGTACATTTCAGCTCAATTTCTTGTAAGATCTTTTACTAAACGGAATTAATCTGGTTTAGGTAATGGATTTTGTATAGGGCTCCTGAATGTATGAATGTTTAATTGTGCCTGATGCCTATCACACCTTTTACAGTCACTTTTATATTATCCTCTACTGTACATGTATTGGAATAGGGGTAGCACGGTGGTGCAGTGGGTAGCACTGTCGCCTCACAGCAAGAAGGCACTGTGTTCGAATCTCGGTTTGGGGCCTTTGTGTCTGGAGTTTCCATGTACCTCCAGGTACTCCGGTTGTCTCTCACTGTCCAAAAACATGCAAATAGGCCAATTGGAGACTCTAAATTGCCCATAGGTATGAATGTGTGAGTGAATGGTGTGTATTCCCTGCGATAGATTGGCATCCTGTCCAGAGTGTATTCCTGCCTCTCGCCCAATGCATGCTTGGATAGGCTCCAGCACCAGCTCCAGCTCAGGATAGGCGGGTATAGATAATGGATGGATTGATGGATGTATTGTTAATGTATGTTTTGTGTGGCAAATGAGTGCCACCCCTCCTAACCCAAACACACTCACTGGAGACACTGTTTCAGTTCGTAGCACTCGCGTGCTATTTTATTTAAAGCCCGTGGCTTTTCTCTGTTACAGCAATCAAGAGCGCTTTTTTCTCTCGCCGTCTTCTCGCCGGCGCGTCTCTCCTCTCCTCCGGCTTCCGGTCGTGCTTTTAAAAACCCCAGGCTCACTGTTGAAAGCAATCAGAGGCAATCAGCGCAATTAAAAAAATTCTTATCGGGCTGATTACCTCCAGGCCCCTTGTACGGGGGCCGGAGCCGTCCTCTCACCTCTCTCTCCTCTTGCGCCACGCTC
>NW_026985849.1:0-9460 GCF_018555375.3 Anguilla rostrata
TTTGGCCCTTCATGAGTGCCGCACACAACGGAAACTATGCAGACTACGCAAAAGTATAAAACAGCATTTAGATGGTCCGGCGTGTATGTAGAGCTGCAACTAAAATAGGCGTCACACACATATTCCAATCCATTGCTCAGCTTAGCAGAGAATGCACATTTCAGAGCGCCTCAGAGACAGATAGAATAATAGCACATAAATACACATTTCAAATAATAAATATGACATTGAGAAAAAACGAAACAAAAGACGAAATATCACCTCGTGACCTGCGTGCTGCGCGCAGAGTAGCCTACCGTATTATTTATTTAGAAATTGGCAGATAAGAAAATTTTCGGGTACGCTGACCTATAAAGCGCTATTCCAAAAGCAAAATCAGACATGTTATACATCGTTAGAAAGCTTATGCTCTCACCTACTGAATAAATTAATCGTCAATCAAGCCAAATTGTACTAAAAAGGGCGACAACGCCGTAAGCAACAGGTGTGGTATTACGCACAGCTATTTGAAGGTAGCCTACCCAGTCATCACAAATGCGCGTATATTTCACAAACGGATTGTCCAAGACAATATATGACCACTCATTCGCAAAAGGGACATCTCTACGCGTAAAACCAATGGTAGGATTGTATATTTATTCAATGTTTAGTCCCAGATATTGACTGTAGAATGACATTGTATAATTTAAAAAAACTTGAGCAGCGTTTTCACTGCTGTATTGGCATATTTTAGGGCTAATGTCAGGTGTATCTTGTTGCTATGGAATACGATTTCTCTCAGCATAATGACGGATTCAAAGACTAAACGAACTCACCCGATATTGTCTTCAAATGGATCCATGCCAAAGAAAAGTAATGATTCATCCTCTCAAAAAGCTTTTACTAACAAACTTTTAATAGCAAAAAACGAAATATCAACTTGCCACCCCTGCTACCTGCGTACTGCGGTCAGAGTACCGTATTATTTATTTAGACATTGGCAGACTACAGCATAAATTGCGTCTTTTGTTTATATTCAATATTAGTAATTGCAGCGAGAAATTGCAGCTGTAGACACAAGACAGTTTGTTATGTTATGGTAGCAAATGAACGAAGCGGACTATATATGTATTACCGTCATTGTTTTATTATACCAGCGTGTTTTCGCACATTTGCACAGAAATTCAAAACCTATCAATAAAATGGTTTAGCTATTTCTCAGCATAAGGACAGATTCAAAGCGTAATGAACTCACCCGATACTGTCTTCAAATGGATCCATGCCAAAGAAAAGTAATGATTCATCCTCTCAAAAAGCTTTTACTAACAAACTTTTAGTAGCCTAGCATGCACTCTGGCTGGCACTGTCTTCCATTGCTTCCCTGACGTTCAGACCCTACCCTCACTGATAAAAACTAGACCCTATGGTGTCGGATTACTTGCGTCGCCATGGATGACTTCTAGCCGCTTGCCATAAAGAAGTTCATAACACTTTAGATTTGCAGCTACAGCTCTTCCACACCCCAACTAATAAAAAAGTCAAAATGGCGGGCAAACAATATGGCGGACATAAGTTGTAGAGCACATTCAGATGCATCGGTCGATGAAGTTTTGTGTTGATTGGGATGGCAGGTATGCCATCCCGCCAAGTTACGCCTTGGTGGGGGCATGCCCCATACCTATACAGCACCGAGAGTTTGGCACTTTTCAGGGTTCCCCACAGAAATAACCACAACAGCCACAGACACTCAGCCCTTAAAAACATTAAATTCTGTACATTCTGACCCCATTTCAACAGACAGATTTCATAAACAACTTCACATGTCCACACAATAAAGCCCCAAACGAAGGGGAATTTGCATTTTCTCCTTCTTCTTCTTCTTCTTCTCATTCTTATTTTTCCTGCCGCCTATCCCACTAACAACATGTCTCCCCATTGGACATTTTACCGACACCAGCCAAATCTTCACCTACACGACCCAATGAAAAACTCGCATACACATGCAAAATACCCATACCTTTTTACTCTGAAACATTTCCAGTTTAAACAGCTAATCTGCCTGTGACCTAGTGGGCAAGGTTACAGTCTTGGGAACCTGAGGTTGTAGGTTCAAGCCCAGCTAGGAACACGTTTCTTTAACCTGCTTTTACCCTCACTAATAATTGTCTACTACTTCTCAATTATGGCTTTTGCACCATATCTACCCGCCGTTCACCGAACATATACCGAACTAAACTGCATTATGACGTACCGTCTGCACGTTCAGTTATTAATCGGCTACAATATTGCAAAGCCATATGGATTCAACGGGAGCTCTTCTGTGCTTACTGGCCTGTGTTCTTCTTTAAAACCATGGACAGGTTTGCTAATGATATTTCACGCATTGCATAGCTATGTCACGGTGCTGCACTAACAAAGTCACAGACTGGTAAACCTCCGGTTGAAGGATTGAATCCCGCCTCGCCCTCAGGCAGATAGTTTCCTCTTTTACACTGACGTTTTCTTACGCCAGGCACCCACCGCACGCGCAGCGTATGCGGCGCGTAAGCAGCACGGCGAAGCAGCACGGCGCGGCATGTAGCGTGTCTCCACTGGTTCCGTTTGTGTCACGCAAAGGCTTGCTTAAAGCTCTATATTCCTAGTAGCTCTCGCAGTCTGCAGTGGGATTACATCATGTATTTCATGTTTGTCCACGACTGTTGATTATGGGTAAGTGAATGCTTGGTGAGAGACCTTTTTCAGTCTGTTAATATGGTAATATTTTTTAACACATGTAAATACGTGAGAAAGTAAACGCTTTAAAGAATTACCATAAGCTTAAATCGCAACGTAGCCTACATAATAATCAATCTCAAACTGCATTAATTTATTTGCTTGGTTAACAAGCGTGCCAACTTTATGAAGAATATGTTATTATAATAATAATAATAATAATAATAATAATAATAATAATAAATAATCCGTAATCAACCATTGGGAATTCCCGTGTTGTCTTGTCATTCACGTCAAAACATTTATATGATCATATTTAGTAAAATCAGTTAATCGTCAAAAAGATAGCGTAACAGTTTAAACGTGAAGGGATATGAACACCACAACGTCATGAACACTGGAAGCTTTTGAAGTGCAATAAAGGCTTGCTTACAACTTCATTTATGAAACAGGTGCATTTTCATCGGCAAGACCACTAAATCTGATTTTTTAAAGCACTGTGGATTATCTGATTTTATTAACAAGCCCTTTTTGAAAGCACGGCGAACAAAGACATCTGAAAAGTCAAATAGGCTGAGCAATGGTTGGTTAAAAACTACCTTCCAACACTCGAGCTGCACCGCTGCTCGGTGCATTCACTTCTACATCATTCAACAGGCTACGTCTTTCTGTCGTGTATTTTCAAATTTACCCCGCCCCCTCCGCAAAATAAGATAGTGAAACTAAGTTTGCCTTTTTCCCAGGTTCCAGTTAAAAACATTTTTTTCCTGCCAGGACAATAGAAAAACGAAAAGGCTTGTATTTTTTAGCTGCTTATAAAATATCTGGTGTTTATCTGGTTTTATCTTGTTCTCCAGTACTGCAAGAGGGAACTAGGGACACACCCCCAGTAATATAAGGATGAAATATAAATCAGAGCATGTATACCTAGCATTTTAGAGCATATTTCTGTGTATAAACAGGCCATCGTGACGTGTGACAAGCCGAAAAAATAGAACAGAAGCGAAAAACTACGCTTCAGTTCGCTTCTGTCGCGCGAGCTTCGCAGCCGGTTCGCGACACGTTCGCATCTGGTGGAGACGACGTCGCCCGCTGCCGTTGTAATAACAGTACTTCAACTACGCTTCAGTTACGCGCGTAGTGCGCTCGTGGTCGATACGCGTGCGGTGGGTGTCCGGCTTTACGCTTATTTTTGCTTTACCAAAACTCACTCATGGCCACCCATATGCATTTCACGGCAGCAAATGTATTCCTTTTATTAAAAAGTTACACCAGTTCACTACTGTGCCATTTCTACTAACTATATTTCTTCACTTGGCTGCCGTACAAAACCTTCTTATCAGCAAACGCCACATTTCTACATTCATGTTACCTCGCCCTGTTCTCTATCTAGCCACATACAAACAATTACTACGTATGTACGTTCTGCAACTCCGCATTAAAACATTACATTTAAAATCATGATTCACTCATAATTATAACTACTACATGAGAAATGCACCCCTGTGCAATAGACTTCACGTTACTTAACCCTCCACATTAATGCCTAATACTTTATAGCGACTGTTACATATACCATTCGATAAGGAAACTAAGCTCGCTCATGGTCACTTCATTTACTTCGCACTATAGTCTGTGATCATGTCAACCTTCGCCTACATGCCCATTCTGCTAAAAACATATTGTTTCAACTACGAAATTTCATAATTTCATCCTAATTTCTCTCACACTGTTGTTATTTTCTCATATGCAAAGCCTGCTGGGACATATGTGTCGGCTCCTATTCTCCACTTTCACGCTTTCTGGTTCTAGCTTAGCAAAACAGCGAAGAGGATTCCCACATGCAGATAAGCCTATCAAAATGCCTTATAAACCTTACAAACACTAAAAGTGCATCTCTGTGAAATAACAGACAACGGAGCAGGACAGCAGGGTACACAAGTTGCGACCTAGGGAGCTCTAATTCTGCGGGCTTGCTGATTCTTTTCTCAATCAAGGCTCGTTGGATGGCCGTCAAATCCGTGAGTACATACACTGGCCATATGTCACCTGTGTTTCTGATGCGTTTACACTGACGCCACTGCACCCTTTGTCACAGCCACTGTTATACTACATATATAGCAAACCAAAACTGCCAAACGGTACACGCTCATCAGACTGTACAAATTCACACAAGGGATAGCCATAATCCACAACCGTTTCTTACAGGGTCACTTCGCATTTCTCATTCTCATAATACAACGCTTTGCAAAAAGAAATGATATCTCATAAAAAACGTTTTCAACGTACAAAAATGTCAAGTTACTCACACATACAAGACATACCCCATCTATAACTCATTCATTCAGACTGCCAAAATCCTGGCCTGCGATTAAAAGTATTGATATCAAAATGACGCCATGTTACGGTACTACAAACAATATAGGCTATCTTGCCTTGCCGAAATTACATAAGATGTATTCCAAAGCAATGCTACCCAATATTTCCTCATTTCTTTCAAGTCACTTGGCCCTGTGTTTTGTAATCTCACCATTTTACAATGTCTTGCAAACTTTGTGTCAGATCAAAGTGTCAAATATTTCGAATTGCCTCATGGAACACATTGAAATTCATGTAGAAAACTGCTGGTGAGTAACTACAGGAAGCATATTTCTCCAGAAAACATATGTTTATACTGGCTTCGCAACTGAATTTCAGTAAATGTGCAAGTTATTGTATATTTACTGCGTACAAGAAGTACTGCATGTAAAATACATCTCATAAAAAACACGTTTTCAACGTACAAAAATGCCAAGTTACTCAAAAGTATTGATATCAAAATGACGCTAAGTTACGGTACTACAAAAAATATAGGCTATCTTGCCTCACCGAAATTACATAAGATGTATTCCAAAGCAATGCTACCCAATATTTCCTCAGTTCTTTCAAGTCACTTGGCCCTGTGTGTATAAGCATGCACTACATGGACAGACCAAACATATGTGTGGATGGCTCTCTCACAGTCAAGATTGATTGAATAGGTGTGTATATGTCCAATTTGTATTGTTATGCATGTATTTCGCTGCCCAGCCTTTCTGTTGCATGAATGATAGTACGTGTGTTGGTATAAGATTGTGTTCGTAAATGTGAATGTAACATGCTATGAGGGAAATGTCCCCATGGGGATAAATTCCGCAGGGGCCACCTGCTCTGCCCGCTGTTCCGCAGGGGCCACCGTCGCCTGCTACGCACAATGTTTATACTTCGCCTCCGCCTTGTGCCCCGGAGAGGCCTCCAGAGCCGCCCCGAGCCCCGGAGAGGCCACCGGCTCCGTCTGTTGTCCTGCTGGGGCCACCGCAGCCTGCCCCGGCCGCTGTCCTGCAGGCGAAGCCACCTGCCTTGCCCAGTGTCCATGCCTTGCCCTGTGTTCACGCCTTGCCTAGTGTTCCTTCGCCCCCTAGTGTCCGTGCTCCCCCTAATGTTCCCGCGCCCCCTAGTGGCCGTGCTCCCCCTAGTGTTCTCGCTCCCCCTAGTGTTCCCTTGCCCCCTAGTGTCCATGCTCCCCCTAGTGTCCGTGCTCCCCCTAATGTTCCCGCGCCCTCTAGTGTCCGTGCTCCCCCTAGTGTTCTCGCGCCCCCTAGTGTGTCCAAGCCGTCGCTGCCCCTACCCAGTGCCCAGAGACCTCGCCCTATCCACGTTCCCCACCATGGGTCTGTCTGTTCACCTGTCCCCGTGTCTATCTGTCTGCCCGCTTGCCTGTCTACCTGTTTGCCCGCGTGTTTGTCGGCCAGTATGTTGGCCTGTTTGTCTGCCCCCCAGGCCGTCGGCCCGTCGGCCAATCTGTTCTCCCACCTGTCTGCCTGTCTGTCGGTGTGTCAGTCTGCCTGTTTTTTGTGCTGTCTGCCCGTTTGTCAGGTTGTGTGTCAGTCTTTGAGTTCACCCCTCTCCTTCCCTGTCTGTCTGTCCCTTAGTGTGTCTGTCGGTCTTGCCGTGTGCCTCCCCGCCTGCTTGTCCCTTTGTCTGTCCTTGTAGGTCTCCCGGTGTTGTTCCTGTGTCTGTGTCAGTCCGTTTCTTTGTCAGTCTGTCCACCCCAGTGTCGTCTGAGTCCAGTCCAGTGTAATGTCCAGGTCCAGGTCCATGTAGTGTCCTTAGTCCGCTCCGTGTCTGTCTTAGCCCCGTCCTGTGTCGTTGTGTCTGAATCGGTTTAGTCTTGTGGCTTAATGTTGTTCCGTATGTGTCAGTTTGGTCCAGTCCGTCCCTTCCTGTCGAGTCCAGTCCCTTCCAGTCTAGCCCAGTCCGGTATTTGTTGCGTCTCGGTCCAGTCCGGTGTTTGTGTCGCGTCTCTCTCCAGTCCGGTATTTGTGTCGCGTCTCTGTCCAGTCCGGTGTTTGTGTCTGCCTCGTCTCAGTCCAGTCCGGTGTGTCTGCCTCGTCTTGTTCCAGTCCAGTTCCATGTAGTGTTGTGAGTCCGCTCCGTGTCTGTGTGTTCGTCCAGTCCGACATTGTGTTGAGTCCGTTCCCTGTCTGTTAGCCCGTTCAGTGTTTGAGTCCAGTACAGTGTCTGTTGCGTTCAGGCTCTGTGTTCAGTTCGGTGTCTGAGTCTGTTTCAGTGTGTGTGTTGAGGCCAGTTCGGTGTTGTGTTTTTGTCCAGTCACGAGTCCTGTCTCCAGTGTGCTCCAGTCCTGAGTCCTGTTCCCTGTTTACGTGCTTTTGGATTTTTGGATTTTCTTTGCTTCCTGAGTTTTGAAAATTTACTTTGTTTTTTAGGAGTTGCCCTGCGAGACCTTTTGTTCCCTTTTGTTCTGGATTTGTTTGTTCTGTTTCTTGTTAAGTGAAGTCTTTGTTTCTTACCGTTTTTCCCCTCACTCTGCGTTTGGGTCCTAATCCCCCACTACCCCCTGACAACATAGAACTTCTTTATCCCCATGGGGACATTTCCCTCGCAGCATGTTACATTCACATTTACGAACACACACTTATACCAAGAAACATACTATCATTCAGGCAACAGAAAGGCTGGGCAGCAAAATACATATCAATACAAATTGGACATATACACGCCTGTTCAATCAATCTTGACTGTGAGAGAGCCATCCACACATATGTTTGGCCTGCCCATGCAGTGCATGCTTATACACACAGGGCCAAGTGACTTGAAAGAATTGAAGAAATATTGGGTAGCATTGCTTTGGAATACATCTTATTTAATTTCGGCGAGGCAAGATAGCCTATATTGTTTGTAGTACCGTAACTTGGCGTCATTTTGATATCAATACTTTTAATGGCAGGCCTGGATTTTGGCAGTCTGAATGAATGAGTTATAGACGGTGTTTGCGGTGTGGGAGTTATGACCTTTTAAACATGACCCTTTGTTATAGCGCCACCATCTGGCCGACAGGTGATTTGTAGTACCTGAGTAGTGGGGGCCATAGGAACCCACCTACCAAATTTGGTTGGTCTACAGCTTATGGTTGCTAAGCCTCAGACATTTTAGCGGAGAAAGCTTCCACACCCCACCTAAAAAGTCAAAATGGCGGGCAAACAATATGGCGGACATAGGTGATCCCAATGGCAAAGTTGTAGAGCATGTTCAGATAGTGTGGGAGTTATGGCCTTTTACGCATGACCCTTTGTTATAGCGCCACCATCTGGCCAACATAGGTTATTTTTAGTGCCTGAGTAGTGGGAGGAAATAGGAACCATCTGCCAAATTTGGTTGCTCTAGGACTTACGGTTGCTGAGCCTCAGACACTTTCAGCGGAGAAAAATAATAATAATAATAATAATAATAATAATCCTAACAGATACAATAGGGTTCCCCCAGCTTCGCTGCTTGGACCCCTAATAATAATCCTAACAGATACAATAGGGTTCCACCAGCTTCGCTGTTTGGACCCCTAATAAATTCAGCATCTATTCTAATACTAGCAAGAACTGAAAAGAACTGCGGTTATAGTTGCATTAAGATGCTGTTTCTTGTATGAACCACAAGGTGGCAGCATGTAGCTGTGCATGTAGGTCTACTTAAAATCACGAAAGTGTCTGTTCAAAGCCATCACATCAAAGCGAATTTACGTTTTGCTTGAGTTGGATTGAAGTTGAAATTGAAATACAACATACATTTTACAGCAGCGATTTCGAATTGAATTACAAGTACTTAGATACGGAGAATACATGATGAAATGGCCTTTACGAGATAAAATTAGGCTACTTAAGAAAAAAATAATGATCTACTTTCATGAATTATTGATTTGGGTCGTTTTTGGATGTTTTCCAAGATTTCTCATGAGCATGTTCGTGTATGTTAAGGGGGTTGTTTATGGGTAAATGTGCGGTCGAAACACTGACTGGAAGCATGGGTAGTTAACGTTGGCAAATGTTTTGAAATTTTACATGAAACGCAATAACAGGGATATCAGTCGGCTATATATTGTCACTAGCATATCGTATAGCCCATAGCAAAAAACTTGAATTCAGATAACCCACTTTAAGGGGCAAATTATTGGCACCTAAAGATTGTTTTAAAAAAAATCTAGCAGGGGTGAAAATTTAACCCGCATGATATAAGACATTAAGCTGAGTCAGGCCTAAGGAACTGTGTTGTCCTCTCCCTGGCTTGCTGCTTTATGGGTATTTAAAATAGGGAAGCGCTTACAAAATCCATTTTTCATATAAAACAACAAAAATCACAAATGAAGAAAAACAATGGTTGTTCCCTTCAAAAATAAGGAAATGGGTCAAAAAAAACAAAAAATATAGATTTACTTTTAGACCAAATTGAAAATTTTAAA
>NW_026985850.1:0-9690 GCF_018555375.3 Anguilla rostrata
CACCAGGGGCATCCCACCCCGGGGGAAAAATTCAGGGGAAACCTGCCCCGGGGGTTTTTAAAAAGAAAAAAAGGGGCCAGTAAGAAAAGAAGGATCTGGGGAACCCAAAAGGTTTTTCAAAAATTGGGACCCCTTAAAAACTAAAAGTCCCCAAAAAGGTCCATAATCCCGGTATCGTTCGGTGAACCCCGGGGGGAGATGTCGTGAAAAAAGGAAATTTTTTAGAAAAATAGAGAATTATTATGAGCAAAAAAGCAGATTTAAAAAATTTGGGGTTTCCCCGGGTTGAACTGGGGGCTTCAGTTGGGGAGCCCCCCCGTGGGGGTTTTGGGCAAGCCAAAAAAAAAGCTAGGGGTTTTCCCGGAAAAAAGTTTCAGACTAAGAGGTAGGGGTTTTTGGGGGTGTATGCAAGTTTTTTTGGCCCCTTTGTAGGGGGATGGATTGGCTGGGGGTCGGAAAAAGTCCAAGGGGGGGACTTTGTTTGTGGGAAGGGGGCCCGGGGAAAAAAAAATGAGAAGATGAAGAAGAAGAAGGGGGAAAAAAAAAGGGAAAAAAAGAAAAAACCCCCTTGTTTGGGGCTTTTTTGTGTGGACTTTGGGGAATTTTTTTTGAATTTTGTCTTTTTAAATGGGGGGCAGATTTTTAAAAGGGTGGGGTTTTTCCTGGTGTTGCGTTATTTTTGTGGGGGAACCCCCAAAAAGGGGGGGAAAATTTTTGGTGTGTATGGTAGGGGGGGAAACCCCCCCAAGGGAATTTTGGGGGGGATAGCCCAATTGCCCCCCCTTACAGATGCCAGTAGGGGGGGTGCCATTGGCTGGCATTCTGTATTGGGCTCAAATAAGGAGACTCTTTCTCTGGCCTTTTTTGGGTTTTTTCCTGTATACTATACAGTGCGTTTTAAAAGTATTTTAAAACCCCGTGCAAAAAAGATTTTTTTTTTTTTTCCCCTGAAACTTTTTTTTCCCCGGGTCAGCCCTTTTTTTTATTTTGAAAAACCCGGTTTATTTCCCCGTTCCTTTTTTGGGTTTGGGGAGGAAAATCTAAAAGGGGGTAGAAAAAAAAGAATAAAAGGAAAAAATGGGGGCCCCCAAAAATAAGTAAACCCCCAAATTGATGGGGTTAACAAGTAGAATCAGGTAGGTAAAAAAATTTTGTATCAAATGACCCCAACAAAGGAGAGTTTTTAGAAAAAATTTTGGGGGGGACTAAAAATAGGGGGGAAAAAAAGGCGTTTGGTGAAAACCCTACATCTAAAGCAAAAAACCCCCCTGGAAGAAGATCTCGAGGAGTCTCAGGAAGAGGGCGGAGAGCACACAGTCTGGGGAAGGTTTAAAAAATCACCTAAAAAAAATTTGAGCTCCATCAGCCACTGTGAGGCAAAGCATTTACCAAAGGAGAGCATTTAACATGACAGCACCTCGGATAGAAGTGGATGCCCTTCTAAAAAAAATCCCCAAAAGCCACAATAAAAAATAAAAAATCGGGGGGAAAAAGCCAACCCCAAAACCTAACTTTCCTAGAACCCCTGCCGGCCTTCCCCCATTCCGTTTAACCGTGCAACAATAAGAAAACCCCGAAGAAAAGGGATGGGGGAAAAGAACCTTGCTGTAAAAAAGGGGAACCAAAAAACTGCCCATTTTAACTTTGCCAGAGGCCACCTGGAAAAACCTGAAGGTTTTTGGAAGTCGATTCTCTGGACAGATGACACAGGTCACAATAAAAATCATCATGTTTGGTGAAAACTTGGCACTGCCTACCACCAAAAGAACCTTATCCCAACAGTCAAGCATGGTAGTAGGAACGTCAGACTCTGGGGCTGCTTTTCCTCCTCTGGACCTGGACGACTCCACATCATTAACGGAACCATGAATTCTGAGGACATTACCAGGAGATTCTTGAACAGATGTTTGCATCAGCAGGAGCTAAAGCTGGGCTGAAAATGTGTCTTCATACAAGACAACGGACCCAAAGCATTCAAGCACATATACCCAGAATGGCTCAGGGAGAAAGAAAGGGAATTTTTTTTTAGTTTTGGTTTGACCAAGTCAAAGTCCAGACCAAATTCAGCTGAGATGCTGTTGGCAGGACCTGATGCTGGCAGTTCATACCAACACCCCCCTCAAACCTCACTCGATTGGCAGATTTTCTATAGGGAGGAAGTGGGCAAAAAATTCTTCAAAACAGATGTCAGAAACTGATTAGTGGCTACAGGAGACCATTACTCCAGTTATCACTGCTAATGGAGGCGACACATGCATTGACTGCTATTAAGGGGTTCACATAATTTTGCACACATGAAATTAGCGTTTTTTGTTAAACAAAAGCTTTTGTTATATAACAATGAAAAATAAATAATTGTTTTGGTTTTTTTTTTGTTTGCGTCCTTTATTTGGAAAAACTTCATTTTACAAATTGAGGTTGAGATAAAGATTTTGTAAGTTTATTTAAACATTTTTATACAAAAAAATACCATGACCATCCCTTCAGGGTTCACAAACTTTCAAGCAGCAGTGTATATATCCCTGATAGAGCCATGGGGGGTGTTATATACTGGGGAAATGCTCCTCCAGGAGAAATTGGCCCTTTGCATCCAACGTGTCTTGATTGAAACTTCCCTTTGACTGGTTTGACTTGATTTCTGTGACTCTGAATCCGATGTACAGTTTCCCTGCAAGTCACTGGCTCCTGGGTTACTATTTGGCAACAGTAAAAAACCAATTTGTTTTTAGTATTGCTTTCAACAGAATGCTGTTGGGATTAACTGTCACTTTAATATGGTGTCAGAGGCTTGCTTTTAAGTATAATTATTTGGAATGCTACTTAATTTTTATATGCTTTTCGTTTTAGCACTGAATTCTGTCGTGCGATTTTTCGTCATTGTCACACTAATCTTGATAGTGTTCTGTCCCTGTTAATGCCGCTGTTCCTGTGATGTAATATACATATTAATAAATCATAAAAAAATAACTTGTTAAAATAAAATTTGTGTGTGAATCACCATATTGACCTGCAGTCTAAATTTAGTGTCATACACAGAAGTGGATGTTTTACACTCATATCTTACACCGTTGTAATTTCAGTTTGTTCTGATATAATTGATACTTTTAATCGTGTAGAGGACAGTACAACTTTTGAACGGTATATGCATGCTCATTTTAATTTTATTAAAAGCGTGAGAGCCCCCGGTATCTGCAGGAGTGGTTGCTTCAGCACAGCATTGTGCATTCAAGTGACATACGCTTATATACGAGCACTCGTTGGGGCATAATTGGTCTTTTCACAGTATTTACAAATTTTGCTGACTGATCAGCATGGCTAAAGCAAATCCTCTGGGGGTGGATCAGAAGGACAGGAAGTATTCAGTCTAACTAGGATATACAGTATGTGAGCATGTCTGAATTACTGCTTGTAACATTTCTGTTATTTATGTTTTTGATATTGTTATATTTGCATTGGCTGTAACAGACAACTGTTAGCCTTTCCTAATAATCCATCCATCCATTATCTATACCCACTTATCCTGGGCAGGGTTTCTGGGGGTGCTGGAGCCTATCCCAGCGTGCATTGGGCGAGAGGCAGGAACAGACCCTGGACAGGCCGCCAATCCATCGCAGGGCACACACACCATTCACTCACCAATGACTCTCACACTCACACTTATGAGCAATTTAGAGTTCCCAATTAACTTACCAGCATGTCTTTGGACTGTGGGAGGAAACCCACGTGGACACACGCAAACTCCACATTTGTATTGGGGGCTAACTAACAGCCCTAGCTGTTAGTATGTGATGGAAATGGTATAGAATATACTCATTAAAATGTACTGTGTGCTGATATGTGCTAGATGAATGTAAAATATCCCTTGATGTGATATGACATCTGTAAAAAAAAAAAAAAGCTGTCTCATCCCCATGCAACAAAATATTACATACTGTAGTGTACAAAAACATACTGGAGTGAATGATTACATATTTAGGTATCTGTACCACTGTGCATCACAATGTTTTTTCACATCATTTGTCAATGTTATATCAATGTTTCATCTTAAACTGTCATAATGGATGAAAATCATTTTTTGCAAAAGTTTTGGATGGGTTTTTAGACCCCTAAACATCTTACAACTCTGTACTGATGAAGATATTCTCATTATCATTTTAAAATAATGCAAAGGTAAGTTTCATGAGTCAAAACAGTTTATTTGTAGTGAAATATATGAGGTTATGATTTACAGCAATGCACAATTTAGACATTTTAGATTTGGAGACACTAAGGAACACCAGGGTACATTGCTTGCTCTTTGCTTATTACATCTTTAGTTGTTTTGCGTGTCACCCTCAGATTTTGCATACTTGCTCTCAAGGAGTTTATAATTCAGGACATGCTATCCTGTACATGTGTGATCTCTCAGTATTTACAAACTGAAGGAGAACAACATCATTTTTGCATCGCCCAGATAATTTCATTTGTGACTCTTTATTTCTGCCCGTAAATGTAAAAAGTGCCTTGCTTCATTTAAGCCAAGTCTCTGTGATTCTCAATTCTGGAGTTAGGTAGCCTGAAATAGAACACCACTTTAATGGGTAAGAATTGGCCAGATTTGGCACCAGCATGATGTCATATTTTACCCAAATGGAATCAAATCATATTTGAAAATATATAATATATTCATAATATTCATAGTATAAAATGTTTTAGAATTGAACATATTTTAAATGTGTATTTCAAATATTTGAATGTAAAAATATAATTTCATCAATGTATTTGGGCATATTCAGAAATATTTTAGTGTCATTTAATACAGAACAATGTTAAGACAGTTACAATTACAATAAATATTACAATTACTATTTTAAATATTAAAGGACAATTGTATGAACGATGGTATAAATTCCTGTAAGCCACTGAATTTATTGGTATTGACAAAATGAAAAACATAAAACAAGTAATTGAATTTTAACATTTCAATTGTACCATCTACAGTACAATAAACTTATTCATGAAAATATGATAATTGGTCTTATTACTACAGATTTGCTTATGTTATTAAAATTGAATTTGGACAGTCTTGAAATACTCAAAACAGGTACATAAAAACCATCAAACTTTGAGCGGAATACATTGCTGCATGTCTGTGCAAGAATGCAAATGTATTGCAAGCGTTTTGTAGGCATTCTGTTTAAACTGAAACACATAGCAAAGCATTTACTCAAGAGTGTAACTGTATTGCAATACATTTGGAATACATTCGGTTTAAACTGACAAATATATAAATATATTTATTTTCCATATAGGCTAAAATATGTGTGCTGTGATCAAAGGGGTTTGAAGAGGCTTTTGGCCACCAGAGTTAAATAAGCATTTGGAATTCAGAGTGTGTTTCAGCAGTAATCCCGTGTGAGCTCAGGCAGGACCTCTGTGGGTCTGCCAAACTTTAGCGAGGGGGCTCAGCCCATATCAATAAGGAGTTAGGAGTAAACCCTGTGAAGTGCCTCTGGGCATTCCAGTTTCCTCCCACAGGCCAAAGAAATGCAGATTAGCCTAACAGGAGAGTCCAGTCCCCTAAGTATGAGTGTGTGAGTGAATGTGTGTGTGTGTGTGTGTGATTGCCCTGTGATTGGCTATCAACTTGTCCAGGGTGTATCCCTGCCTCTCGCCCAATGCATGCTGGGATAGGTGCAAGGCTACCTGCAGAGAAACTAATAAAAGCTATCCATAAATGTTTTCAGAAAAATGTGTAATAAATATAATTGTTCATGCATAAAAAGAATATACTTCATACATTTGTGACATAATGAAAACCAACAAGAACTTAATTTTAATATTTTACATACTACCTCTACACAACTGGAGACAAATACAGAAAGTCAGTACAAATGTTCTTATCGCTCATACTAGAAACCTAAGGAAAAAAAGGAGAACAACCAACCACTTCCAAAATTACCCAAATACTAAAATACACTGTTCAATAAAAATACATCCCCTATTTACAGTGAACTTTTCACATGTCATATTTACAAGGGAAATACATGTTGCCAGCCCTAGCAATAGCACAGGAAAACAGCAGTTAAGGAACATACAGTTCAGATATTTTCAAATTTTCAAAAAGAAGAGAAGAGGCAGCTTAAATTCTGTGCATTGACGCTTCATGACATGGCATACTTTGGGTTGGGTTTATGTTGGGGTTTCTTCGCTTTGGCTACGAGCGGCAGTCTGTGTGACCCATTGCATTGGATTACGATTCTTTAGGAAACAATTCAATGCATCACAAAATCTCACATTTTACCATGATTCAATTCAGTTTGATTATCTAAATCAATTTCATCATTTTTAAAAATCCATTGAAGAAAAAATGTGACTGGAAGAACTTATTTACGCAGTGTTAGTGGAATATAGACATTAAAGTCAAGACTCCAAACGTTAAGTTCTCTGCACATTTATTTTCAAGTAGTGCCATATTTCAATTTTAAGAAAAATCTTCAATACCAAAGGTCAACATGTGATTAAGTCCTACTGTGGCAAAGTTGTAGCCAACAATTAGTTAAAAGGACAGTTAGCAGGACCCCCTTCTTGCATATAAAGCTATTGAAATTTATTTTTGCCAGATAATTGAGCACATTGCCTTCTTGAAATTGTTATTATAATTATAGTGGATTCTATCATTCCAAATACAGTTAAAATCACCACCTTAAGATCGATGCATCACACTGCATCAGTGCATTTTACACCCCTAGTACAGCACCAGGAAAAGTAGAGACTAAAAGCAGAGGCCAAGTCCGTATTCAAACCCCTGAGCACCCCCCGCCCCCCTGCTGTTTAAAAAGAGCCTACTTAGCCACCTACCTTCCCATTATTACTCACTCTGTGCAGTCCAGCGAATTCGCCTCAAGATACACAACTGACCGCCTCAGATATTCTGTCATGGTTCTGGCATCAAGCACACAAGCTATCTTTGAAACTCATTTCAAAAGAAGAAAAAGGGAAACATGTTCCTGCAGTGCACACAATGCGTGTGTTTTTGCATTTGTTTTTACTTTTTTATTTTCAGAATATAAGTTACATTTTTTTATAAGCTGCCATATTTGGTGAGTATTTACATTTCCGCCTGTGAAAAACGCAATGAAAAAGTTAAAACCCGCACAAGGACACAATGGCTGGCTTTGTTTTGAAAAAAAAGAATTAAATTATTCAAAACAATAAATTGATGTGTCCTTAAAAATTTTCTATTAATTTCAATGTGAATATTTTGTCAGTAAAAGGCCTTTATTTTAAAAATAATAATCTATTTCTTGATTGCCCTTTGCCAAATCACAAACTATTGAAAACCTGAAACATTCCAAAGGAACAGATGTTCAAAATGTGCATTATAGTCTCATAATGAACCAGTATTATTTACAACTGCACCACTTTTAGTTAATTAAATTCAACTAAGACCGTACTGAGAACTGTCTTTTAGGTATTTAAATCCAACTAAGACTGTATTGAGAACAGTCTTGTAGGTATTTAAATCCAATTAAGACTGTATTGAGAACAGTCTTTTGGGTAATTAAATCCAATAGCTTTCCATTTCATGACTGGAGAAAGTGGAAAAGAACAGGCCTGACCTCTGCAACATTACTGAACTGCATAATTACTGCATTAATGCCATGTCTAGCCGCAGACCTACTGCCCGTAAGCGGCCGCATCTGAAGATCCCACAGCACTCTGCAGGAGCGAGTTCATGTAACAGAGCCTGCTCAAAGCAGAGAAGGCGGGAAAAAGCCTGGCAGGCTGCTCTTCAGCCACTCAGAGAACAAGCAGGAACCTGGTCGAGATTCGTTTCTGGGAGATAATGGGATGAGTCCTCCTCCCCTTCATCCAAAGTTCCCTCATCGCCGTCGTTCCCCCGCCGTATTTTGGGCGTTCTCTGCTTGTGGCGGCCGGCCCTGTCAGTGGCGTCTCTTCAGTGTGGAGGAGTCCCGCCCACGTGCACCCACTCCGAGCTCAGACAGGCACTGGTGTTGTTACAGATTCAGCAGGCCCGTCTCCCAACCTCGGCCCTCAGCAGGCTTTTGAGCAGCAAGGAGAAACTAAAAAAATAACATCTTCGCGGTTTTGCTTGGAGTAGCATGTAAGGATATTTCTCCTCCTCCCATTCTGTTTTTCCATCTCTTCACCCCTCTGTCTCACTACATCTCCAGTTCTCTATCTCCTTGTTAGGGGGCTTGTAGGTAGGAGTTGGGGGGGGCGGGGCACACAAGGGGTTGCTGTGGCGAAAGTTGCCGTGGACGCCCGGCGGGAACAGGGTTCCGCGGTAGACTGTGCAAATGCGCGGCGGTTCTGCTCCGCAGGGAGTTAGAAGAACTCTGCGCCAGCGTCAGGACTCCCCTCTCTGTGGAAGAGCGGAGAAACGGCCCGTTAGCCAGGGTGCGACCCAACAGTGACGCCTGTAAGACCACCCTCCGGGCTGGAGCACCAACAGCTGCCTCTCAGCTTTGACTCAGATCTCCCATCCTGATGTATTTCTAAGGGTAATACTGTGGGGTTTAAAAGGCCACTTTACTGGTGAAACATGTTGGCAAATCAAACTGTTATTTCCCCCAGTTGAGAAAGACCAAATGTATTCGTCTCAGCTCACTGCCACAGTGGATTCAGCAGAGCGCAGACGAGCATGTGCCCCCCCTCCTCTGAAGCATGTGGTGCCAGCCCCCACTTCTTACCACGCTGCAGCTCAACAAGCGGACCGCAGGCTCCTGATCGACCAGCGGAGGGCGCTAGTGCACAACGAGGCACATAATCCTGGCTGAATGAAACCTCCCATTCATGCTAAACTTCAGTCAATGCCCGCCCCCCCAATCAATGCCCACCCACCAGCCAATGCCCACCCCCCAGTCAATGCCTGCCCCCAGTCCATGCCCACCCCCCAGTCAATGCCCGCCCCCCAGTCAATACTCACCCCCCAGTCAATGCCCGCCCCCCAGTCAATGCTCACCATAAAGTCAACACCCACTCCCCAGTGCAGCAGAACATCAGCCACTTTAGAACCGTGAAACATTTCATAACTTTGAAACAGATGTGAAAATCAATTTTGTTTACTTGCTTAAAACTGCAGGCTTGTTTTTAGGCGATTTTCATTCTGTGGTTGTCCTGCTTAGCTCAGTGCTACTCTACACCAGGTCCCGTGGGCTACAGTGTCTGCAGGTATTTGCTCCATGTACTACAGCGCCTGAACCAAGGAGGTGAAATAATTAGGGAAATCTGGTGCTGTAGCGCATAGCTAGAGGAAATACTTGCAGACAGTGTGGCCCGCAGGACCTGGAGCTGAGTAGACCTGGCTTAGCTTACATTAATGAGATCGGTAAATGAGATCGAACATTCACCTATTCTCTTATCTACTGGCTTTCCAAAGCGCAGCCATCATCCCCCTTTCCAATACCTGCTATGTCTGGCTTTTCTTTTTTGATCTCCATCTTCTGTAAATAAAACCCTTTTGACTTTCCTATATTCTAGTCTTCAGAAGTAAGACTAATACACTGACTTTTGCATGATTTTGGTTGCATTTTGAGTTTTGGTCAAAGGATTTGATTTAATGCTTGAATTGTTTCTTAAATACATAATTTGTTTAGTAGTTGTTAGGCAGGTTCTCCCATCTTTATGACATGCGGATGGCTGGACGCCCTTGGCTCCATGAACAGGATGAGCCATCCAGATGAT
>NW_026985851.1:0-33913 GCF_018555375.3 Anguilla rostrata
ATCACCCTTCTTCAAAACGATAGAGGTGTTGACATCGGTAGACCTGACATCGGTAGATAACAGTAACCACCAATAAATGTGAGATTCATGAGCACAGAAAGTCTTGCTTAGTAGCAAGCTTTGCTGCACAGTAGCATTAAGCCAATCAAGAGCAGTATCTGAGGTATACTGTCAGCTGAAAACTGTTATGTTTGCTTGCAGTGAAAACAAACTGCTTTCATTAAAATATGTGGCACCAGAATATTCTGGTTCTGAGACAGCTCTGATCATTTAGTAAAACCACAGATATTTATATCATGCCTCTGTCTCAGTCTTAAAGCTGAGTGTGAAGAGGAACTTCTTATAAGTTCACTCTTTTTCCCCCTCTCTCTTCAGATGAGAAACGTTGCACTACTCTAAGCTAATGTACTGTAGAACATTATTTTATGGAAATGATATACACTCCTTTCTCTTTTCTAAAGCAATTTAAATGTATTCACTTTTACTTCTGATTGAGTTAATGGAGAGAGTTAATTGGAGTCAAATCTCTAATGAGTTATTGTAAATATGTAAATGGTGCCCCCTAGTGGCTACCTGAATAATGATGTTAGGCTGCGTTGCCAATAATTAGAGCAGGTGTGCATTTGAACTGAGAAGACGTTGCGGACATACAGTGTTCTACGGCTATACAAGGCTTCGCATTGCTCTACCTACACACTGTCTTTGAATTTAATGCATTGAAAGAAATACTGGCCTAAATAATTTGATTGTGTTTTACTTTTGATTTAGGCTATTTTCGATTTGAGGAACAACATTATTTGCCTTTGATACGTTTCTTTATTTTGATGCATGCATCGTAGCCTTTTGTTTGAGTGTTCATTGAAGGCCATTGCACTACACACCGCATGCACACTCATACATACAAACAAAAATCAACTATCAAGACCATAGCAAACGTGAGTACAAGGCAAAAAAGGTGTTTTGTGAGGTGAAGCACGTAGAGCTGTCCCAAAGGCGTCTTACATGGCTTACATTGAATTTGCAAAACAGAAAGCCATTACAAAGGGAGACTAATAAACAGAAACACATGCTGACAAATACTGTATATGTAGACTGAAACATCAGAACTACATTTTGGAAAAATCCCAAACAATTTACCTGGCACAGAGAGGTCGATTGCCAACAAGGATTTGAAGAGCATGGCTGCATCAGATTGAAAATACTCATCAGAATACACATATACAGGTCTTGATTATTATTTACACTGTAAAAATGAATGGCAGAAACAAAGATTGTCAGAGTATTCGATTTATTAGCATAAATACCAGACTAACAAATACTTCACACGCTCACACAGTGAGTTAATGTGCTGCTAATGTCCCTAAATGCTCAGGCTTTAATGAAGAGCTCACACAGTCCAGACAGCAGATACTCAAACAGGCTGTGACTTGATGAATGTTATTTGTATGGAAGAAATAGCGATCATTTATACATTTTATTTTTGTATTTGATTCCAGTTTAATCTTCATTCACTACAAAATGCTGTAACACAATATAGACTAAATTAAGTAATATGATAATACATTTACCGGGAAAGAGTTCTGATCTGGTCTCAGTGGTTTACTAATGAGCCATTAGTATAAAACAGCCTTACTGATAGAGCAGTGTGGCTGAATATGACCGTGAAGAAAGTTCTTCACACTAAATATAAAAGTAGAATGTGATTGACTGGCTGGTGCAGATCTGACTCACTTCCCCTTTTTCAAGTCTTGCACATTTTAAAAGTTAACTGATAAAAATGGCAGAACAAACGCAGTCATTAGCTTTGCGTCTGGTCAGGACTAACTGTACATTTTTAAAAGGCTGGGTAACTCCACTCTCTTATTGAGATTCAGATACCAATATGAATATCAATGACAACAGCTGTTCTTAATCCCAATCAATTGCATTTATGTTTATTTTGGATATTATAAAATAAACATAACAATTCTGCTTACAGGCATAATTCCTGATCCATTTTGACATATGCAATAATGAAGTCAAACTTTGCATTTGTAAATATTCCTGAATCCACACGCTCTATAAGACAGACATGCTGACGTGCACACTTCAATGCACACGCATGCACACGCATGTAAACAACATGGCGTAAGGCCGTGGGTAAGTGCTTCGTCGTTGCCGTGTTTCTGTAGCGTGAGCAAATACTCGGCCAGCTAGCACAGGAATTCTGCCTTTGACTTGTTTATTCCTTGGAAATGTGTGGACGGGCTATCACTACTATAACTTACAATACAGCACTGCTTATCGATCACTCTTAAAACTCTCTGGAAAGCTGGTACCCTTTCCCCCCAACAAAAATACCTGAAAACACTCCCCTGTCTCTGTGCTTTTCTGTCCCCCCACTTGCACCATCCTCTCTCTAACAGAGGCCTTCCCAGTCCACAAACCATTTAAATGGGTACAGCAGTTCAATCTCACATCTCACATAAGCACATGTATGAATTCACTTGAGACCTTTATTCCATTCACTGATGTGCAATTAATACAGACATTGTTTCTGTTTTTTTTTTTTCATTTCAGCATCTCTGCCTGTTCCCAGATTAATTTTGTCTTTATTTCAGACCTTGTAAAACAATAACAAATAAAAATATGCATCCAGCTGCATGTGCATGACTGAATTAAAACATCTGTGACTGCATTGGCAATGTGAACTAAAGCTACTAGCAGGAAGCTATCTGCTAATGCGTACATTGTTGCTAAGGTCTGAGGCTTGTCCTATTCCAATACATGTACAGTGTAAACAGTCTGTAAAAGCAGAAGAGCTTAATATTAATGAGTCTGCAAAAGGTGTGATAGGCATCAGGCACAGGTAAACACTCTTAGGTTCAGGAGCCCCATACAAAAAACCATTACCTAAACCAGATTACTTAATTCAGCTTCGCAAATGATCTTGGGGGAAATCGATCTGAAACGCTCAGACAGGACTCATGTACTGCAGTAATAGTGCCATCTACAGGCAGAAAAGGTGCACTGCATTCATCTCTCCTCCTGAGGTTAATTTCACTGCCACAAACAGAATCTACTTGAATCTGGGTGTTATAGTTTTTTTTTTTTTTTTTTTTTTTTTAACAGTTTATAAAAATATATTTCTATTATTTCATTTAACTCAATGTGGTGCAGGTCTCACCCGTACTAAAACATAATGACAGTACTGATGACATCATTTGCTAATTTTCCACTGGTTCCTTACCCATCCTGTGTCTGCTATATATATATAATATATATATATATTATATATATAAAATATGCCTTGTTTCATTTGGAAATCCAGCAGGCCCTGTGGGATGTTTTTTAAAGTACCTGTTTAGTGCCTTACCTGCACATGTTCTATTCCATCAGCAGAACCCAGGGGGTAACACCTACAGTACACGGTTTACTTAAAAATTCTTCAAGCATAGGTTAATTTTGTTTGTTTCATTGAATGATTGTTTAAAAAATTCAAGGTATGCTCTGAATTCTAACGTTTGGTAGTAAAAAAATAAACACTAAGAATGTGAAAAACAAATTCACCTCATGTGAATTTATACTCTAGATGGGATCAGTTCAGTAATAAGCATAATATAATCACAAAATGTGCACAAGAATGTCATAGTAAAGTAAATGTTATACAAGTATTAATAAAAAAAATAAAAAAATTGAATTATATATAGAGCTCAATTCTCCAGTATACTTGGCCAACGAATACATTCAGCAATGATAATGGCTTTCAGGCACCAACTTCTTGATAATACTTTGTGTACAATATGAAGACATGAGCTGTTATGCATGTAAATGTTGATAGAATGCCAAAGGAATGATCCATTCTGAGTACATCTTTGCAGACCCAATAACCACAGTCATCCTGGTCATGTGACAAAGGCACAGTCATGTGACCTGAGTTCATGAGGAGAGTTTATGTTCACTGGTTTTAATAAATACTCTTAAATGTATCATCCAGTGAAGGAAATGTTTGGTTCATACCGCTTGAGGATTACTTTGCAGACAATCTGCTGTTTAAAGTTCAAGAAAAAACTCAGAAAATGCTCACACATTCAAAAAAATGTCCAAATTTACACTGAATAACCAGCATTGGTCCACAGTTTATGAAGCAAGATATCTTCCTGGTTTATTTTCACATGTCCAGTTTTCGAAGTGTGCTGTAGAGAACACAGTCTTCCTTTACGGATGGGGCTGGTGACCTGCATGGAGAAAACAGCGCATTTAGACTCTATTAAAATCACAGAGATTCTCATTCTCATTTCAGTCAATCTTGCCTGAGCCTTTATCACATTTAGACACACCTTGCAACATGAAGCACAAGCAGAAGCTTTAGCCACAGAACAGTTATCTGTCATTTTGGAAAACATTACATCAGTGTGATGTCATAGGCTGAGGTCACACAGCAGGGAGATGAAAAGAGAAGAAAGTTGACAAGCTGAACAAACCAAATGATGAATCTAGATCAGTGGAACATCCAGTCCTCGTATTACCACGTTCTTCTTTTGACCAGGCAGAGAAGTTCTTAGCAAAGCAGCAGCGAGAGATTGCAACATTTTAAAATACTTGAACTGGCTTTGGGGCTGCAACAAACAACAACCAAAATATAGAAATAGTGTCATCAAGGCAACACCCGGTCCTACGAACACATAATGTATAAACTGTTACAGATGTACTGAGAAGTACTGGAATCTCAGAAATGCTCATTTGTTTTTGTTTCAATGTTTGTTTGTACAATGCTTCATGACCAAGTGTTTAATGATGCACGTTTGTTTGGCTATCATTAATTTCTAATATTGTACACGCTGACTAAATGTACACATCTACTATGGTTAGAATCTAATACTTTTTTATTTTTTTCCCAAATAAATCACAGCACACCCATCCGCTTCCATATTCACTCTGCATCCAGTGAGACCTCTGGCTATCCATGAACTCTGTGTCAGTGAGACACTCTGTCTGCTGATACCTGTTACAGTGAGACATTCGGTCTATCCTGAGACACTGGTCTATAACACAGTGAGACACTCTGGTCTATCCAGTGAAACTCTCTTGTCTGTCCAGTGAGACACTCTGGTCTGTCCAGTGAAACTCTCTTGTCTGTCCAGTGAGACACTCTGGTCTATCCAGTGAGAAACTCTGGTCTATCCAGTGAGGGTCGTTCTCCTGCTGACTCCATAGAGGCCTCGTCTGGCTCCAGTCAGAGAGAGCAGTCTATGATAAAAGCTTCTGGAGAGAGATAATAGACCTGACACAGCGACAGTCAGCACAGTAGTATAAAGGTGGGATATTCTCACCTGGGGCAGCACTGGAGGGCGGATCTGGATGCTGGCGTACTGAACACCCTCCTCACACTGGGGAGTGGCTTTTGAACAGTGGAGGGTAGAAGCTCTTCCTGGTTGCGGGTGTTAGCGGGCTGAACAGAGCGTAGAGGGAACTTCACGTCGTCTCTGTCCGTACCCTGTGTTCCAGTGTGACTCATTGCCATCCCTGAGACGTTGCCAAAAATGGGGCTTTTATTCCCCTGCAGGGTAAAGAAAAGAGGCAGGAGAAGGATGGGAAAGTTCCACAGAAAGGTCCTGTTCATTTCAGTGAGCTCCTCAGAGCTGGAGTGATCTACTCGCCCCCATTAACGTCAAAACATGCATTTAGCCTGATATAAAAAAATCAGCTAATGAATCAATGTTTCATTTTCAAATAAATGCCATCAGCAGTTAAATATCAACTGAACCAGACATACAAATGTAATACACTTAATACAATTTATTTTCTCTCTATAATGACCAATTTTACAGTGGGTTTTCTTAACATCTTGGAAAGATTTCACACTGAAATACTCCATTCATTTCAAAGCATATATTTTCAATAACCAATAGCAATAAACCATCATCACAACAATAATCTCTTTGTATTTATTCACTGAAACAGGTGAATACAACACATAAAGTACAAGTCACTCTCCCTGCCTCTGTATGTAATGAACAGATTATTACATGCACATAAGCAGTATTGTACTGTGTAGCATGTTACTGTCACATACTACAAACCCATTTGAGAAACTGATACTGTCCTTTACAGGGGAATACACATAATTAAATATTTCCATTAGGCATGTCAACACATTGAAAAATGACACAGAGAAGATCATAACCTCTGTACATAATCTAATAAACCTTCAAGGCCATATGGCACACACTGCTATTTTTTCTAATTATTTGTAAGAAAGGTGCTATATAAATAAATAAATCATGTCTTATGATTACTGTTATAAAGCATTATGAGTGTTAAACAGTCTTCATAACTCTAATTATACTGTATTATGAGCAGACTATAAGGCATTATAAGTAGTATATAATGGATTACAGACAGGCATCATAGAAAGTGTTATTGAATTTCAGTTTTTACTTAAACAATGTATACAAATAAAATTATATTACATCCGTAGATAAATACATGTATGCAAATATGCAGACTGATTTCATTGACTCACCTGCCTGCCCCTTTCTGTCTCATTCGTTGATTTTCTCCTCCTGATTATTCAGAAAAAAATAATAAAAATAAAAAGTAAATCAACCTTCAGACAAATATTTAAAGAACCCCCTCTTGTGCAAACAACAATTTGCATTTGTTTGAATGATGTGTATTGCTGAGGCAGTAGTGCCCATGTATGTGTATATTTTTTATTATTCAGATGTCATTTGGTCACAGGAAATGAGCCTGAGTTATGAGAGGCTTCTTCCTGCCCAGTAAATGTAGTTCTGCTTTATTCAAACCAACACTGACTGCAGCTCAAGGGCAAATTGATGTGTTTGTCAAGACTTCATCATGGCCTGCAGCTGTCCACATGATTCATATTAGGAACAAGCTTTAATGGGATTTTGTTACCCCATAATATAGGTCTGATATTAAAATTATTGGGACACTAAAACCCATCAGTCATAGTGTATGAAAATCGACATCGCAATAAAATAAAATGACTAATAATGCAGTGGTCTAAGCTCTAATCAGACATTAGAGGGGGGGATATGGCATCAGCATGATGTAATGTAGTTAGTGCATGACAACAAGATTCTACAGAAATGTACACTTGTTCTAAACTGTGAGTCTAAATCAGACACAATTCACACTTCACAAACCGACCCATTTTCAGCCACGTACCTCACGCACACAACACCCAGAAACACAAGAGCCAAAATGGCAGCCACTCCCACAGCTGCAGCCGCGATCAGTGACTGACCTCCTAAGCAAAGTCAGAGAGATGTACCCGTGTCAGATATGCTATAGCAGTGTTCATTTGACAGCCTGTAAGGTGAAAGTTTATGAATGAAAAAATATACCCATCTGTGCTTATCTTTACTAGAACTTACTGTACATCTGAATTTTAAGCAACATAGGCATGGTGAAATTTTTTGTGACACTGCACTATCATCTATTGTGATCCATTTCAGATCGTACCCTCTGTATCATGATCAGCATTGCTTTGTAGCCTCAGGATCATAATAAGTATCACGTAAAATATTGTATCAAATATGTTCTGGTCCTACCTTGCACTGTGACCTGTAGAGCAGACTGCACATCAAGACGTTTAGGAGGAGATCTGTTTGTCCCAATCCCATTCCCTGCCTCACAGTAGTATTCTCCTGCATCCTGCAGTGTGATGTTTTTAATGGTGTAACTGTCCACTGGTCCTCCTGTCTCTGAGGAGACAGTTCTATTATTCTGATACCAGGTGTATCTCTTCACTGGTGGGTTGGCATCGCTGCTGCAGGTGAGAGTCACTGAACTGCCCTCCTCTATTTCACCAGAGGGGCTCACTGATACTGAGACGCTCTTCGGAGGATCTGAAAGAGAAAATAACAGGTCTTGCAGTTTTAAATAAAAGTCACACTGAGGTGTTCTTGGGAGCATCTAAAATCATTAGAAAAATGTGTTAAATTCCATATAATTTCTCAGTCATTGTGTTGCGTCTCAAAACACTAGTAGAGACATTTATTTCAAAGTAATGTTTATAATGGAGCTGAAATCTCACAATGTGATGTGGAGCGGTGGTGTGGTTAGGGCATCATCTGCAGGCAGAGTGGGAGCAGTATAGCTGGCTAACAACCACGACTGTTTGCAGTTACAATTGATTGGTAATGGTTTATATGCTCTGCCTGCAGTGAGACCGGGATGCTGGAATGAGAGACGCACGCGGGAGCGGCATGCCATCTAATCCCCGTCCTTATCGTCTGTGTTTTGTTTTGTTTCCATGTTTTTGGTATCGAGCGCACAATAAAGCCTTGGTGCCTCTAACAACGACGGATTGTGTGGTTTGTGGGGAAAAGTACTGCAGAACCTGTTACAGTAAATATCCCAGTATCTCATGCTTTGTTACATAATGAACTGGATATACTGTAGCTTTTTATGGTAGTTGGAAAATGACACAGCAGAATCAAGTTTTTAAAAGTGACAGAAGTATTTAGATGTCTTTTTAGAATCTTCATTAATAATGATAACTTCATTTTTTAAAGTTGAACAGCTGCATGTGGTATCTTTTTTGCCCTTTGCAAACTCAAAATGACTACATGTTTTACCTAAGACATGTCAGTATGATCAGACTGATCATTGTATGATAATGTAATTATATCTGATTTCTCCTCCACTGGCCAGTGTGACTGCTTTACTCAGTGTCTTACTGCTGTGAAGTTGCCCAAAGACACTCAGGAGATACTGACTCTCTGCTCTGTGTGTATGAAGCTGAGATGCACTGATATACTCACACTGCACATCAAGACGTTTAGGAGGAGATTCTTTTATCCCAATCTTATTCTGTGCCTCACAGTAGTATTCTCCAGCATCCCCAGATTTGATTTTATTAATGGTGTAACTCTGTTCTGATCCTCTCCTCGAGAATGGAAATCCAGTCTTCTTATACCAGGTATATATGTGCACTGGTGGGTTGGCATCACTCTTGCAGGTCAGAGTCACTGAACTGCCCTCCACTATTTCACCAGAGGGACTCACTGATACTGAGACGCTCTTCGGAGGATCTGAAAGAGAAAATAACAGGTCCTGCAGTTTTAAATAAAAGTCACACTGAGGAATTCTTGGGAGCATCTAAAATCATCAGAAAAATGTGTTAAATTCCATGATTTCTCACTCACTGTGTTGCATCTCAAAACACTAGCAGAGACATTTATTTCAAAATAATGTTTATAATGGAGCTGAAATCTCAAAATGTGATGTGGAGGAGTTGTGTGGATAGGGCGCCATCTGCAGGCAAAGTGGGAGCAGTACAGCTGGCTAACAACCATGCCTGTTTGCAGTTACAATTGATTGGTAATAGTTTATATGCTCTGCCTGCAGTGTGACCGGGGTGCTGGAATGAGAGACGCACGCGGGAGCGGCATGCCATCTAATCCCCGTCCTTATCGTGTGTGTTTTGTTTTGTTTTTGTTTCCATGTTTTTGGTATCGAGCGCACAATAACACACAATAACGCACAATAGCACAATGCCTCTAACAACGACGGATTGTGTGGTTTGTGGGGAAAAGGACTGCAGAACCTGTTACAGTAAATATCCCAGTATATCATGCTTTGTTACATAATGAACTGGATATACTGTAGCCTTTTATGGTAGTTGGAAAATGACACAGCAGAATCAAGTTTTAAAAAGTGACAGAAGTATTTAGATGTCTTTTTAGCATCTTCATTAATAATGATAACTTCATTTTTTAAAGTTGAACAGCAGCATGTGGTACCTTTTTTGCCCTTTGCAAACTCAAAATGACTACACGTTTTACCTAAGACATGTCAGTATGATCAGGCTCATCACTGTATGATAATGTAATTATATCTGATTTCTCCTCCACTGGCCAGTGTGACTGCTTTACTCAGTGTCTTACTGCTGTGAAGTTACCCAAAGACACTCAGGAGATACTGACTCTCTGCTCTGTGTGTATGAAGCTGAGATGCACTGATATACTCACACTGCACATCAAGACGTTTAGGAGGAGATTCTTTTATCCCAATCCTATTCTGTGCCTCACAGTAGTATTCTCCAGCATCCCCAGATTTGATTTTATTAATGGTGTAACTCCGTTCTGATCCTCTCCTCGAGAATGTAAATCCAGTCTTCTTATACCAGGTATATTTGTGCACTGGTGGGTTGGCATCACTGCTGCAGGTCAGAGTCACTGAACTGCCCTCCACTATTTCACCAGAGGGACTCACTGATACTGAGACGCTCTTAGGAGAATCTGAAAAAGAAAATAACAGGTCTTGCAGTGTTAAAGAAAAGTCACACTGAGGTATTCTTGGGAGCATCTAAAATCATTAGAAAAATGTGCTCAATTCCATATAATTTCTCACTCACTGTGTTGCATCTCAAAACACTAGCAGAGACATTTATTTCAAAGTAATGTTTATAATGGAGCTGAAATCTCACAATGTGATGTGGAGCAGTGGTGTGGTTAGGGCGCCATCTGCAGGCGGAGTGGGAGCAGTATAGCTGGCATACAACCACGCCTGTTTGCAATTACAATTGATTGGTAATAGTTCATATGCTCTGCCTGCAGTGAGACCGGGGTGCTGGAATGAGAGACGCACGCGGGAGCGGCATGCCATCTAATCCCTGTCCTTATCGTGTGTGTTTTGTTTTGTTTTTGTTTCCATGTTTTTGGTATCGAGCGCACAATAAAGCCTGGGTGCCTGTAACAACGACGGATTTTGTGGTTTGTGGGGAAAAGGACTGCAGAACCTGTTACAGTAAATATCCCAGTATATCATGCTTTGTTACAAAATGAACTGGATATACTGTAGCTTTCTATGGTAGTTGGAAAATGACACAGCAGAATCAAGTTTTAAAAAGAGACAGAAGTATTTAGATGTCTTTTTAGCATCTTCATTTATAATGATAACTTCATTTTTTAAAGTTGAACAGCAGCATGTGGTATCTTTTTTGCCCTTTGCAAATTCTAAATGACTACATGTTTTACTTAAGACATGTCAGTATGATCAGACTGATCATTGTATGATAATGTAATTATACCTGATTTCTCCTCCACTGGCCAGTGTGACTGCTTTACTCAGTGTCTTACTGCTGTGAAGTTACCCAAAGACACTCAGGAGATACTGACTCTCTGCTCTGTGTGTATGAAGCTGAGATGCACTGATATACTCACACTGCACATCAAGACGTTTAGGAGGACATTCATTTATCCCAATCTTATTCTGTGCCTCACAGTAGTATTCTCCAGCATCCCCAGATTTGATTTTATTAATGGTGTAACTCTGTTCTGATCCTCTCCTCGAGAATTGAAATCCAGTCTTCTTATACCAGGTATATTTGTGCACTGGTGGGTTGGCATCACTCTTGCAGGTCAGAGTCACTGAACTGCCCTCCACTATTTCACCAGAGGGACTCACTGATACTGAGACGCTCTTAGGAGAATCTGAAAAAGAAAATAACAGGTCTTGCAGTGTTAAAGAAAAGTCACACTGAGGTATTCTTGGGAGCATCTAAAATCATTAGAAAAATGTGCTCAATTCCATATAATTTCTCACTCACTGTGTTGCATTTCAATACACTAGCAGAGGCATTCATTTCAAAGTAATGTTTATAATGGAGCTGAAATCTCACAATGTGATGTGGAGCAGTGGTGTGGTTAGGGCGCCATCTGCAGACGGAGTGGGAGCAGTATAGCTGGCTTACAACCACGCCTGTTTGCAATTGCAATTGATTGGTAATAGTTTATATGATCTGCCTGCAGTGAGACCGGGGTGTTGGAATGAGAGACGCACGCGGGAGCGGCATGCCATCTAATCCCTGTCCTTATCGTGTGTGTTTTGTTTTGTTTTTGTTTCCGTGTTTTTGGTATCGAGCGAACAATAAAGCCTGGGTGCCTGTAACAACGACGGATTGTGTGGTTTGAGGGGAAAAGGACTGCAGAACCTGTTACAGTAAATATCCCAGTATGTCATGCTTTGTTACAAAATGAACTGGATATACTGTAGCTTTCTATGGTAGTTGGAAAATGACACAGCAGAATCAAGTTTTAAAAAGTGACAGAAGTATTTAGATGTCTTTTTAGCATCTTCATTAATAATGATAACTTCATTTTTAAAAGTTGAACAGCTACATCTGGTACCTTTTTTGCCCTTTGCAAACTCAAAATGACTACATGTTTTACCTAAGACATGTCAGTATGATCAGACTCATCACTGTATGATAATGTAATTATATCTGATTTCTCCTCCACTGGTCAGTGTGACTGCTTTACTCAGTGTCTTACTGCTGTGAAGTTACCCAAAGACACTCAGGAGATACTGACTCTCTGCTCTGTGTGTCTGAAGCTGAGATGCACTGATATACTCACATTGCACATAAACACGTATAGGAGGAGATCTTCCTGTCCCAATCACATTCACTGCCTCACAGTAGTATTCTCCAGCATCCCAAGATTTGATTTCATTAATGGTGTAACTCTGTTCTGATCCTCTCCTCGAGAATGCAGATCCAGTCTTCTTATACCAGGTGTATCTCTGCACTGGTGGGTTGGCATCACTGCTGCAGGTCAGAGTCACTGAACTGCCCTCCACTATTTCACCAGAGGGGGGCACTGATACTGAGACGCTCTTCGGAGGATCTGAAAGAGAAAATAACAGGTCTTGGAGTTTTAAATAAAAGTCACGCAGAGGTATTCTTGGGAGCATCTAAAGTCATTAGAAAAATGTGCTCAATTCCATATAATTTCTCACTCACTGTGTTGCGTCTCAAAACACTAGCAGAGACAAAAGTATGAGAGACAGACCTTATCAGATATTATTACATGGTTCTGTCTTGTAGACTGATATGTACCTGTGAAGTGAATTATTTTATGTGAAGTTATATGAAGGTATTGTTACGGCTTTTCCCCACCCAGCATTGTGAGGGGTAATGACCTCACCTGGAGCAATATTTATTCTATCCATGGTGCACTTTGTCCTTTAAATAATTCAACTTTTTTTTTTTTTTGGTTACTTATGCAACATTAATCAATGAGGTGCGATGTTTTACATCATATGTTTTAATGATATCACCCAGCAGTACATCAAACTGTATGTTCATCTCCTTTATAGCGTAACAAACAGGCTGCAGCATTCAGAAATATATGCATAGGCTATTTTCACAGAAGATGCTGCCCATCCAAGCCATTCTAAATGACAGTGCAGAATTACTCACACAGCACTTTGAGATTTATATGAGGAGATGTGTCTGTCCCAATCACATTCTCTGCCTCACAGTAGTATTCTCCAGCATCCCAGGATTGGATGTTATTAATGGTATAACTCCATTTTGATCCTCCCAATGAGGATTCAGCTCTATTATTCTTATACCAGGTGTATCTCTGCAGTGGTGGGCTGGCATCACTGCTGCAGGTCAGAGTCACTGAACTGCCCTCCACTATTTCACCAGAGGGGCTCACTGATACTGAGGTGTTCTTAGGAGGATCTGAAAGAGAAAATAACCCGTTCTGCAGTTGTATATAGATGTCACACTGAGGGGTGACATCAATATAAATGTACTGATATACTGATACTGAGATGCTCTTGGGAGAATCTGAAGGAGGGAACAATGGTTTGTAGTTTCATGTGAAATTTTAACCTGACTCAGGCATACTGTAAGGACTGTTTTCCCATCATTGCATTATGGCATGTTTTCAGGTATTGACGTTTCATGTTTCACGCTATAATGACAGAACATTTACATGCAGCATAGTATAATCTGTACAATTTAGCTTAATATTTATAGTTGAACACTTTCAAAACTGTGAGATTTGAAGACGTTTGGCCTCTGGTACTCACATCTCACATTAAGAGCCACTGCAGGGGACTGAAGCTCATAGCCTTTTACAGCACAGGAGTATTTGCTTGCATCTTCACTGCTGGCTCTGAACTGGTGACTCTGATCAGTGAAGGACAGAGGAGATCCGTCCCTGTACCAGATGAAGGCTGGGCTGCCAGTCAGAGTGCAGGTGGTTCTACAGGTCAGTGTCACACTCTGTACCACTGTCTCTGTGTCAGGATTCACCATCACCTGTAGATCTGCAAACAGCAAATTAAACCTGTATAAAGCTTCCAGTCATACTTGTGGGTAGAGAATCCTCTGAGTTCATAGCATAAAATAATTACCAGTGACTTCCAATGTGACACCAGGTTTTCCAGTAAAATTATTACTGGCGGTCAGGAACCTGAATCCGTATGTTCCTGAATCAGTTATTCTCAGTTGGTTTATTCTGAAAGCGCAGTCACTGTTCTGTTTCCCCAGGTACTCCACACGCTGAGAGTACTCTGGGGCCTGGGACAGGTCCTGTAGACTGTTCTGGGGAATAACCCAGAATGTTTTCCGCACTGTGTCAGATGTGGGACATGAGTAAGTGCAGCTCATGTTTACTGAAGACCCCTTTAAGGCACAGATTCTCTGAGAGGAGTAAGTCACTCCCCATCCCTCCTGGCTCAGAACACCTGAAAAATACAAACACACATGCAGACACATATACATGCACATACACACACACACACACACATGCGCACGCATACACACGAACATATGTATACATACACATACACACACACATGCGCACACATATGCAAATGCACACACACACACACACACAAATTCACGCACGCACACACAAACACACTGCTCAGAAATCCTTTAAAACACATATTTGTTCGCAACATGACTGCTAAGAGATTCAATTAACAAAACTTTAAAGCAAGTGCACCTAACCTCTCCAAAACAATGGAACATCAATAATTGTACTTGTATTTCAATACTAACTGATGTCAGTAGATGGCAGTAGCCGCCGATCAATGTGAGATTCGCAAGTACAGGAAGTCTTGCTTAGTAGCTAGCTTTGCTAGAATGTAGTAGCAAATCAAGCAAGTTAAGAGCAATTGTCTGCATATACCTTCGGCCCAAAACTGTTATGTTTTGCTTGCAGTGAAAACAAACTGCTTTCATTAAAACGTGGCACCGGAATACTTGTGTCGTCATTCTAAGAATGCAACATGCACAACCAACAGCATTTAGTACAGCCACAGATATTTTATATCATGCCTCTGTCTCAGTTTCAACGCTGAGTGTGAAGAGGAACTTCATCTTATCAGTTCTTTCTTTTTCCCCTCTCTTTTCAGATGAGTGATGTTGCACTACTCTAAACTAATGTACTGTAGAACATTATTTTATATTAATTACATATATTCTTTAAGGCAATTTAAATGCATTCACTTTTGTTGCTTCTGATTGAGTTAATGAAGGGAGACTAATAAATAGGAACACATGCTGATAAATACTATATATGTAGACTGAAACATTAAAACATTTGGAAGAAAACACACAAACAATTTACCTGACACGGAGAGGACGATTACCAACAAGGTATTGAAGAGCATGGCTGCATCACATTTAAAATATTTATCCAAATACACATATACAGGTCTTGATTATAATTTACACTGTGAACATAAAGAGTACAAACAACGACTGTCAGAACATTCTATTAATTTGCAGAAATACCAGAATAACAATTACTACACAAGCATACACAGTGAGTTAATGTGCTGCTAATGCCTAAAAATGCTTTGGGTTTTTTGAAGATCTCACAAAGATTCCAGAAATCAGAGACTCAAACAGCCTTTTACTTGATGAATGAAATTTGTATGGAAGCAGCAGCAATTGTTTATAGTCCTAAAATGCATTTTATTTTATATTTGATTCCAGTTTAATCATCTTGCACCAAAAAATATTGTGACGTAGTTTTGACTAAATTAAATGATATGATAACACACTTACCAGGAGAAAATTCTGATTTGGCCTCAGTGGTTTGCTAATGAGCCATTAGTATTAAATAGCTTTGCAGACAGAGCAGTGTGGATGAATATGATCGTAAATACAATGCTTCACACTAAATATAAAAGTAGAATGTGTTAGAGATCTGACTCACTTCCTGAAGGTGATACATGTTTTAGATTTTATCAGATAATATCGTCTGAAGAAAATAAACACAGTCTTTTGCTTTGTGTCTGGACTGGACCAGTAGTGCCTTTTCAAAAAGACTGGGTAATTTTCATTTCTTTGCCCCCACTGTATTGAAATTCAGATGTCAACTCACACATTCATACCTACGGGCAATTTAGAGTCTCCAATTGGCCTATTTGCATGTTTTTGGAGGGAGGCAACCGGAGTACCCGGAGGTACATGCAAACTCTATACAGAAAGGCCCCAAGCTGAGATTTAAACCCAGTGCCTTCTTACTGTGAGGCGACAGTGCTACCCACTGCACCACCGTGCCACCCCTATTCCAATACATGTACAGTAGAGGTTAAAATAAAAGTGACTGTAAAAGGTGTGATAGGCATCAGGCACAGGTAAACACTCATACATTCAGGAGCCCTATACAAAATCCATTACCTAAACCAGATTATTTAATTCAGTTTAGTAAAAGATCTTCCAAGAAATTCATCTGAAATGTACATACAGGACTCATCGATTTTAATAATTGCCCCATCTACAGGTAGATTGAATGTATTGCATCCATCTATCCCTCCTAGGTAAATTTTACTGCCACAAACAGCATGCTTTATCATTGCTACCATATGTAGCTCAGTAGTGTTTAAGTTTCATGCATCGGTTTTTTGACATGAAGCTGGAACATCAACAAAACGCTGCTGATGCTTGGTCTATAACCCGCTTATTAACATAAAGATTGCACACACTGTACTTTCACAGAAGATGAAAGGAGTGGACAGTGGTTTGGGGGTCCAGAGTGTGACTCTGACCACAGACAGTTAAAGCGCTGCTCACTTCCTGCAGCCTGTTCTATTCTTTATTTTATTCCACACCTCAGTTCAGTTGGGGTGGAGCAGCGCTGTTTCTGTGGTTGATGTTCATGTGACCTTTTAGAACTTTGGTTTTGCTTTGCCTGTTATACGGTCCTTCATACACATAAATAGTTGCGTTTCAATGCTGATATTTCATAAAGATGACTTTCACTACATACGACCTATTGTATAGTATTATTATAGTATCTTTCAAAGAGATGAACTTGATCCCCATGTGAAATAAATGGAATGCAGGCAAAACATGATGGCCATATGAAGAAAATAATGATAATATTTTTCAGAACAGAGGTCTGAGGTTCACAGTGTTTTACAATGCTCAAATAAACCTTAATACATTGATACACAAAATGAAACAATGTATGTGAAGAAAACAAATATTAATATGCATTCTTTCAAATATCTAAAACCAGACAGAAACTTAAATATGTGATCAATACAACAAGGCAATTCTAAATTAAGTACTAAAACACTGTTTTAAAAACATCTAGGACCTTACCTTTAAAAGTGACTTGAGTTTGGAGATTATAATCTGTGCAGACTATAATACAATATGAGACTGTAATATCTTCAGACAGGGGTCTGGAGGACTATGCAAAGGAGACTATACGCGCACACACACACACACACACACACACACACACATTATTTCAACAATAAAATTTAGTCTCACAAAAGTTTAAATGATGGCTAAATTTATCCTTTTCTTCAGGAATAGAGCACACCAGTAAATGCAGTTCATTTACAGTTCTGCCCATGTCATGAAGCCAAAGAAATCTACTCATCTCTGTTGCAGAGCTGAGCATGAACAGGAACTTCAGATAATTTCTATGCTCTACATTTCAAAGCAGATTTATGGTAAAAACAAATGAAAAAAGGTTCTGATCATCCTAGAATCCCTAAAACAAATTCAAATTAAAATTCAAAATAACTTTATTTATCCGTTAGGAATATCATTTGTGCAAAAGCATCAGTGCATGCTCAGCACATAACCGGACAAACAACAAACACAGATTATGCAACATACAAGTGTAGATTAAAACAGATGACCGTCTATAGGGCATCTAAACAACGTATGTGACCGTGTGTATACGATTTAGATTGTCATTTCCTGTAACATATGTCTTTAATTTTTGCTTTCCCTGTCTAATGAGTTAAACAGGTTAAATCAAATCATAGTAATTCTAAATAGATTTTAGCTTCTGATAGATATTGTAACCTCTGTAAACTGGCATTAATAAGCAGAACTGAAGTAACTAAATTGTTTACCTGAGTCAGAGAGAAGGGCTTACAAAAATACTGTTGAGGTTGTTTAGAGCATGGCTGCATCGGCCTGAACATATATATAAAAAAACATAACTTATATTATTTATTTTGTTTTTTAAGCCATAACCAAAATTCCACAAAAAAAAATCATTGATATTAAGCTTTTAACAGATAGCATGGAAAGTAATAAAATAAAGAGTTGCTGTCAGAAAACAATTATCTTTTTTTTGTTTTTATTTTTGTTATTATTATTATTTATTTTTACATTATTTTAATTTTAAGAAAGCAAATTTACTGTTTTAACGAATGCTGTGCATGTTTTACCCACTGGTCACATAGCCACCTTTCAGCAGTGAGAGAGACTGATCTCCATTAGGATCACTAGATTAGCACAGAATAAAGCACTCGCTGTAATCCGTAGATCAGAGAACAACAACACTGTACTTAAATTTCTCCACTGTTTAAAAAAACGCAATGAATTTAAGCTTACAAAAATCAAAGATGACTTCTCTCAATTTCTATCAAGGCACTCTATTGAATAATGTACATACTTTTACAACTCAATGAAAAAATGTGTTAACAGCCATTAAGAAAAAAACAGGGCTAAATCATGCACTTACGCTGGTAGAGGAGGTGTGATCTTAACGGTTGTCAAACTGTCTGAAACGGCCCTGCTGGCAGGCTCATATTTCTGAACACGGCAGACTGACTGTGATGTATGCAAAGATTTAAGAATAATTGTTTCTATTTGTAAATATTATTACATTTTACTTTAACCAGGAGAGTCTCGTTGAGATTCAAAATCTCTTTTCCAAGAGTGTCCTGGCCAAGACAGGCAGTAGCTCATGCAGTTTAGCATCGTTGCAGAATGACAATATAAAATCAAATTATGGACAACAAAGATTATTTTACAAGAATGCAACTTCACTGTGTAACTTGAAATATTGGTACACAATAATGAATATAAAAACATTAAAGAGCTACATGAGCATCACAGCTGTGTAAAATATGTTAACAGTAGCTTAAAAGCCAGAAAAAAGAGGGAACCATGATCCAATGCGAATGACAATATTTTGCTGCTGTAGCCTAGCCTATAACCCCCAGATCAACATATAGATTGCACTTACTTTTGCAGAAGATAATAGGAGCAGACAGGCGTAGTTATCTTTGTGAAAGTATCACAGCTGTGGTGCCTCAAAGCGGGTACTGTGAGGTGCCCCTGCTTGGCTCTTTTGTGCAGAGCGGGCGCGGCTGTGGGTGAAGCTGCCTAATTTCAGGCGAGAACTACCCTGACCACAGACAGTTAAAGCGCTGCTCACTTCCTTCAGCCTGTTCTATTCTTTATTTTATTTCACACCTCAGTTCAGTTGGGGTGGAGCAGAGCTGTTTCTGTGGTTGATGTTCATGTGACCTTTTAGAACTTTGGTTTGGCTTTGCCTGTTATACGGTCCTTCATGCACATAATTAGTTGCATTTCAATTCTGATATTTAATGAAGATGACTTTTACTACATACAACCTATTGTATAGTATTATTATAGTATCTTTCACAGACATGAACTTGATCCCCACATGTGAACTAAATGGAATGCAGGCAAGACATGATGGCCATATGAAGAAAATAATGATAATATTTTTCAGAACAGAGGTTTGAGGTTCACAGTGCTTTACAATGCTCAAATAATCTGTAATACATTGATACACATAATAAAACAATGTATGTAAAGAAAACAAATTAAAATATGCATTCTTTCAAATATCTAAAAGCAGACAGATACTTAAACTTTGGCTCAATACAACAAGGCGATATAAAATTAAGTACTAAAACACTGTTTTACTAAAATCTAGGACCTTACTTTTAAAGTGACTTGAGTTTGGAGATTATAATCTGCACAGACTATAATAAAATATGTGACTGTAATATCTTCAGACAGGGGTCTGGAGGACTATGCAAAGGAGATGCACACACACACACACACACACACATTTTCAAGTATATAATTTAGTTTCACAAAAGTTTAAATGATGGCAAAGACTATTATTTTCCTCAGGAATAGAGCACACCAGTAAATGCAGTTCATTTACAGTTCTGCCCATGCCTTGAAGCCAAAGAAATTTACTCATCTCTGTTGCAGAGCTGAGCATAAACAGGAACTTAAGATAAATCATTTGTTCTATATTTCACAGCAGATGTGTGGTAAAAACAAATGTAAAAAGATTCTGCTCAGCCTAGAATCTCTAAACCAAATTCAAATTCAAAATAACTTTATCTGTTAGGAACTTAATTTGTGTAAAAGCGTCAGTGCATACACAATACATAAACGGGCAAACGACAAACACAGATTAGACAACATACAAGTGTAGCTTAAAACAGTTTAAGATGTCCACCTATAGGGCATCTAAACAACGTATGTGATCTTGTATGTAAGATTTAGATTCCCATTTTCTGTAACATATGTCTTTAATTTTTTGCTTTCCCTGTCTAATGAGTTAAACGGGTTATATCAAATCATAGTAATTCTAAATAGATTTCAGCTTCCGATAGATATTGTAACCTCTGTAAAGTGGCATTAATAAGCAGAACTGAAGTAACTAAATTGTTATCCTGAGGCAGAGAGAAGGGCTTACAAAAATACTGTTGAGGTTGTTTGGGGCATGGCTGCATCGGCCTGAACATACATATAAAAAACATAACTTATATCATTGCCTTTTGTTTTTTAAGCCATAACCAAAACTCCACAAAAAATTCACTGATATTCAGTGTTTAACAGATAACATGGAAAGTAATAAAAGAAAGAGTTACTTTCAGTATGCAATGATATATGTATATATATATTTTTTTCATTATTTTTTTTTTTTTTACATAATTTTAATTTAAAGAAAGCTAATTTACTGTTTTAACGAATGCTGTGCATGCTTTCCCCACTGGTCACATAGCCACCTTTCAGCAGTGAGAGAGACTGATCTCCATTAGGATCACTAGATTAGCACAGAATAAAGCACTCGCTGTAATCCGTAGATCAGAGAACAACACTGTACTTACATTTTTTTACTGTTTATAAAAAGGCAACAAATTGAAGCGTGCAAAAATCAAAGATGTCTTCTCTCAACTACTATCAAGGCTCTCTATTGAATCATATACATTATTTTACAACTCGATGAATCAATGTGTTAACAGCCATTAAGAAAAAAACAGGGCTAAATTATCCACTTACGCTGGTAGAGGAGGTGTGATCTTAACGGTTTTCAAACTGTCTGAAACGGCCCTGCTGACAGGCTCTTATTTCTGAACATGGCAGACTGACTGTGATGTATGCAAAGCTTGAAGAATAATTGTTTCTATTTGTAAATATTATTACATTTTTATTTAACCAAGAGATTATTGTTGAAATGAAAATTCTCTTTTTCAAGAGTGTCCTGGCTAAGACAGGTAGCAGCTCATGCAGTTTAGCATGGTTGCAGAATGGCAATATAAAATCAAATTATAGACAACAAAGATTATTTTACAAGAATGCAACTTTACTGTGTAATTTGATATATTGGTACACAATAATTAATATAAAAACATTAAAGAGATACATGAGCATCACAGCTGTGTAAAATATGTTAACAGTAGCTTAAAAGCCAGAAAATAGAGGGAACCATGTTCCAATGCAAATGGCTACGTATTGCTGCAGTAGCCTAGCCTATGACCCCCAGATCAACATATAGATTGCACTCGCTTTCGCAGATTTCAAAGATAAAAGGAGCGGACAGTTGTATTTATCTTTGTGAAAGTATCACAGCTTTGGGGCCCCAAAGTGGGTACTGTGAGGTGCCCCTGCTTGGCTCTTTTGTGCAGAGGAGTAGCGGGCGCGGCTTTGGGTGAAGCTGCCTTCCAGACCTGAGCCACCCTGACCACAGACAGTTAATGTGCTGCTCACTTCCTTCAGCCTGTTCTATTCTTTATTTTATTTCACACCTCAGTTCAGTGTCTGGTGAAGCAGCGCTGTTTCTGTGGTTGATGTTCATGTGACCTTTTAGAACTTTGGTTTTGCTTTGCCTGTTATACGGTCCTTCATGCACATAATTAGTTACATTTCAATGCTTATACTTCATGAAGATGATTTTTACTACATACAGCCGATTGGATTATTGTATCTTTCACATTTCACAGAAATGAAATAGATGCCCACACATGAATAAAATGGAATTTATATGAATATTATTTAATTTGTTTATTTTATTTTATTTTATTTTATTTTATTTTATTTTATTTTATTTTATTTTATTTTATTTTATTTTATTTGGGGGGGCGGCGTTTGCAGGCAAAACATGATGGCCATGTAAAGAAAATAATGATAATCTTTATCAAAAAAGAGGTTCAAGGTTCACAGTGCTATACAATGCTCAAATAAATCATAATATATTGATAGACATAATAAAACAATGTATGTAAAGAAAACAAACACAAAGATACATTATTTCAAATAGCTAAACAGACAGAAAGTAAAAATGGGGTCAATACAACAAGGCAATGTAAAATGTAAAGCTAAAACACTGTTTTAAAAGATGTTGGACCTTGCTTTTAAAAGTTACCAAGAGTTTGGAGTTTACAATCTGCATTAATCTGCATTATAAGCTTCCCATGCAATGTGAGACAAAACATGCGCATGTACATGAGTTATGAGCGTGTGTGTAACAGAGTTATAAAATGGATAATCTAGCAGAAACAGACAGCAGTTCTGTGAAGTTAAAGACAAAAAGAGACTCTTTCACTCTGATCTCCACCATTTCTCATTCTCTGCAGATTCTCTCCTCTGTGTGTTTTAATCCCACACTGAGGCCTCGTCAGCTCTCTGAAGCACAGAGTTTGTGTCGCTGGCTGCGTTTGTCACTCTCTGAAGGCTCTGCTCTGAGGTGAGAAACAGGAAGAGACTCAGTCACACATAAGTGCGCCTCCAGTTGCACTGTTAAAAGGGAACCAGAGTGGCCACACAGTCCCTTGCATTCCCTATCCACTCTGTTGTCCCCGAGAACGGATTCCTCTGTTGACTTAGTGGATTATATATCTCAGAATCACTTGAAGGTTTTACATTGAAGAAGTATAATTTTTTACATGTCAATTAAATCACAGTTAAATATGAGTTAGGTGTGTAGACCCCAAAATATATAAACTACAATCAAAATGGTGGAGATGTGTAGGTATAAACCAAAAAGAAGCAAATAGCTTGCATTGTATATGAACTACAAACATGAACATTTATGTCAAATACAAACATGTGTGCACAGAGTCACTGAGATGTGTTCCCATTGGGAAGGGATGAACAAGTTACCAGAGACCTCTAACATAAGTTTAATATGTCCCTGGTGCATCTGTTGAAGCTTTAGTTCGTCCATTTTAGTGGGATCTTAAATTTTAACAGTATGCTTAACTGTTCCATACGGGAACTGAGTTCACTTGGTCTGAAAATGAAAAGAGCCTCATACTGGTTGGGGGGGGGGGGGGGGGGGGGGGGGAGGGTTCAGGCAGGTGACTATAGCCTTCCCTGGACTCCAACCAAAACTGACCTTCATCCCTATTCATAGAGTATTTCAGAGTAAGAGAACTGATCTCAGATCATGTTTCCTCTCTTCATATCCAAGCTTTATCCATAATGGCCTAAAGACAAAACTGATCCTATATCAGAACTATTCTCTGAGATGTTTTATGAACTGTAGAGTTGTGCTTGGAGGTTCTGGGCAAGTGAGTCATGCTTTCTAATCTGGATGATGGTTCCTGTGATCCAGGCCATACAGTGTAGTGAGTGATACTATGACTCAGATACTATGACTCCAGGGGTCAGAAAGTAAAGCCCTGCCATGTGTTTCTTCTGCCCATGAACTCATCCAGCTGATTTCACTAATTAGTTATTTCTCCTGGCTGATGAGTTGTGCTAATGAGCAAATCCTGGTGATTGGAACAAAATATTTGGGGACAACTTTCTCTCTGCTCCGACTACCACAATAAGATTACGTAGTTTATGGGATTATTCCTGTCATTCAAATGACATAGGCCTAGTCAGCAAATCCACAACTTAAAACATACAGTAACAGCATCTCAGAATCGTGAGATCAATTAACACATAAATGAATAATAAATTCTGGTCCTACCTTGTACTGTGACCAGCAGAGCAGAAGCATTCTGAGCTCCAAGTCTGTTCTGTGCCTCACAGTAGTACTGTCCTCTGTTCCAGGATCCAAAGTTAGAAAAGATCAAACTCTGTCCAGATCCTGCCTGCCAGACTCCAGTTTCATTCTGCTTAACCCAGGTGTAGTTCTGCACTGGTGGGTTGGCATCACTGCTGCAGGTCAGAGTCACTGAACTGCCCTCCAGGGCTCACTGATACTGAGGTGTTCTTGGGAGCATTTAAAATCAATAGAGAAATGTGTTAAATTCCATATAATTTATCAATCTCTGTGATTTGTCTCAAATAGATTCAGAACCATTTATTGCAAAGGAAAGTTTATAATGAAGCTGAAATATCACACTGCAAATGCTTTCTTTGTTTGGAAATGAGTAGAATATACTGCATCCTTTTATGGGGGTTGGTAAATGGCCTTGAGACACAGGTTAAAAAAGCTTTCAGTAATGACAGCAATATTTAGATAAGAAATTTTATTTAGCATTATTTAGAAAGTTTAAAAATAGAAAAAGAAAAACACAATCCTGTATGCATGGTTTATTAAGAGTAACTATTATTTGGTGTAAAACATCTACAGTACATATGGTATGTTTGTTTGCACTGTGCAAAATCAGAATGACTACTCGTTTAACTTATGACATGTCCGTATCATCTGGCTTACTCATCATGTTAAATCAATTATATCTTTATTAGATTTTCCCTCCACTGGCCAGTGTGTCTGCTTTACTCTGTGTCTTACTGCTGTGAAGTTACCCAAAGACACTGAGGAGATCCTGACTCTCTGTTCTCTGTGTTTGATGCTGAGATGCACTGATATACTCACACTGCACATCAAGACGTTTAGGGGGGGAGATGTTTGTCCAAATCCCATTCCCTGCCTAACAGGTGTATTCTCCTGCATCCTGCAGTGTGATGTTTTTAATGGTGTAACTGTCCACTGGTCCTCCTGTCTCTGAAGATACAGCTCTATTATTCTTATACCAGGTGTATCTCTGCACTGGTGGGTTGGCATCACTGCTGCAGGTCAGAGTCACTGAACTGCCCTCCACTATTTCACCAGAGGGGCTCACTGATAATAAGATGCTCTTAGGAGGATCTGAAAGAGGAAATAACAGGTCCTGCAGTTTTATATAGATCTCACACTTACCTCAGTTAAAGTATGTTTCCTTTTCCTCAATGTTTCCAATACGTCATTTTGCTTGACTGCTATTATTGCAATGCCATCTTTCTTTCAATTTTTAGAATTAACGTAATCCGATATCGTTTCTAAACATAATAACTTCCATTTCCTAATCATTATCTGCAGGTTGCTCTTCTGCCCAGTTTTCATGTCTTTTATTGGTACATTAAGGGTACAACTGCATCATCGCTTTTTCAAAATGAGTAACAAATGAGACTCAGTAAAGTTAAATGTATGAGTTTGTCCTCAAATACTCACAGAGAGTCACTGCTGGGGACAGGAGATTCTCATGACCTCTTACTGCACGGGAGTAGCTGCCTGCATCTCTACTGCTGGCTTTGAACTGAAGGTAGTTATGATTTTGATATTTCTGGGCGGTGTAAAACAGAGATTGTCCATTCTTGTACCAGATGAATGTTTGGCTGCCAGTCAGGTCAGTGCAGGTGATTTTACAGGTTAGTGTCACCCTCACTCCCTCACTCACTGTGCTAGATTTCATTTCAACCTTTACACCTGAGTGAGAAGAAGAAATACAATACCGCAATATACTGAGTTATTCAACAAAATTCCACATTGTACAGAACCCACAATAAATGTATGAATGCATATTACTGTAAATGGTCCAGTATTTCATTTCAATTAAAGATTGAAGTCAACTGAGACCCCAAAACCTCAATCTGTCTGATAATGGAATGCTTGTTCTCTTGGTTCTTGTGCATAAATGAATGTAAAATACACAAATGTGACCTCAAACACTCACATCTCACACTGAGAGTCACAGCGAGGGAAACAAAATGCTGATTGCCTCTTACAGCACAGGAGTGCCTGCCCGTATCGTCACGTCTGAATTTAAGGATTCTATAGGACTGGTAGAACCTGGAGTCTTCAGTCAGAAGCTGCTCATTCTTGTACCAAATTAAGCTGTTGCTCTCAGTCAGCTGAGTGCAGGTTGCTCTACAGGTCAGTTCCACTGTCTCTCCCCCTGACACTGTTCAGAATTTATATCCACCTTCAAACCTGAGTGGGTTGAAAAAGAAAACAGAATGTAACTCAACACACTTCTATTCTACATTAGAAAATCCAGCAAGGTGATAAAAATGATTTTTTTGAATGGACATAATGTGCACTAATAATATCAATAACACAAGGAAACATGAGCAGAAAGTTGATGGTCACAAGGAGGATTAGGGCCATGCATTGCTTGTGCCAAAATGCTTTTTTTTGTTATTTTTGCACAGTGGTGGTAAGTAACTAAGTACATGTACTTTGTTACTGTACTTATGTAGGATATTGGAAACATTGTACTTTTACTTGAGTATGAACAATATTGGCAACTTTCACTTTCTGCTACACTACATCGATAAAGAAATTATGTACTTTTTACTCAAATGCATTTCTATTGACAACTGCCGTTACTTGTTACATTTCTTGCGGTTGGTAATCAGTCGAATTTTCTCTGCTTTGGCTGGCATAACGTGGTGAAAACATGCAGTCATTTCCCCCCTCTTTTAAAAATTATCTGGTGGCTGATAAAGGGTGATACCGCCATCTACAGGGCATTGTAATATCTCATAAAAAACACATTTTCAGTGTGCAAGAATGCCAAGTTACTCACACATACAAAGCACCATCTATAACTCATTCATTCAAACTGGCTAAAGTACTGATATCAAAATGACGCCAGGTTACTGTACTACAAACTATATAGGCTATCTTTCCTCACTGAAATTAAAGAAGCTGTATTCCGAGGCAATGTTTTATTAACAAAGAAGGCACATGACAATTCAGACATGCCTGCCCCTTTTTTAAACTGGCAATGTAGCACCTTACGCCTTTGCACTATACAGAGATGTAAGATGTTGTGCTTGGACAGCATGGTTGGACAGACGAATCCTCTTCCTGGGCTTTGTAAAATCTGTCTTACATTACATTGTTATGAAATATTCGGTTGTCATTCCATTTTAAATTACTACCGCTGGTTCTGCGATAGGGGATGAATACCGCATGGGGGCCCCCTGGTGGCCACGGGGGCCCTAAGCAGCCGCTTAGTTCGCTTATGCCTCGGGCCGGCCCTGCATGCATTATTTCCCAGTAAAACAGAAGGTGGGCAGACACTCACATTTCACATTGACTGCAGGGGAAGTGACTCTCAAAGTGCAGGTGCTGCTACAGGTCAGTGTCAGAGTGTCATTGAAATTGAGACACTCTGTGCCTCATTCTCTGTCACTTTCACCTGAAGACCTGCACACGAGAATCAACACGATAAAAAGACCATTCTGTTTCTATTAGAAAATGATTAGGAGTACTGCCAGTTAATCTTATAAAAAGCAAGTTTAGAATTACCTGTAACTGTCAATGAGACTCCAGAATGACCAGTATATTTTCCACCATAATGGTTGGGCAGGAACTTGAAGCGATATATTGCTGAATCACTTTCTCTCAGCTGCTTTATTCTAAAAGTGCAGTCACTGTTCTTATTCCCCAGGTACTCCACACGGTCCGGGTACTCTGGGTCCTTGGACAGGTCTTCGCCCTCCTGTGGCTTGTTCTAATGAATAAACCAGAAAGTTTTCTGCACTGTGTGAGATGTGGGATATGAGTAAGTGCAGCTCATGTCTACTGAAGACCCCTTTAAGGCACAGATTCTCTCAGGGGTGTAAGTCACTCCCCATCCCAACTGGCTCAGAACACCTGAAAAATACACACACATGCGCGCGCACGGGCGCACACACACATACACACACACGCACATCCACACACACATACACACGCAGACACACACATGCACATGTATACATATACACACACACACACACGCACACACACACACACACACACACGCACACACATACACACAAACACAAGTATACATACACACACACACACACACACATGCGCACACATATGCAAATGCACGCACACACACACACACACACAAATTCACGCATGCAAACACTCACACACACAAACACACTGCTCAGAAATCCTTTAAAACACAGATGTGTTGGCAACATGACAGCTAAGGGATACAATTAACAAAACTTTAAAACAAGTGCACCTAACTTCTCCAAAACTATGGAACATCAATAATTGAACTTGTATTTCAATACTAACTTATGTCAGTAGATGGCAGTAGCCTCCGATCAATGTGAGATTTGCAGGTACAGGAAGTCTTCCTTAGTAGCTAGCTTTGCTAGAATGTAGTAGCAAACCAAGCAAGTTAAGAGCAAGTGTCTGTGTCATTCTAAGAATGCAACATGCACAATCAACAGCTCCGATCATTTAGTAAAGCCACAGATATTTATATCATGCCTCTGTCTCAGTTTCATCGCTGAGTGTGAAGAGGAACTTCATTTTATAAGTTCTCTCATTTTCCCCTCTCTTTTCAGATGAGCAATGTTGCACTACTCTAAATTAATGTACAGTAGAACATTATTTTATGTAAATTATATACATTCCTTAAAGCAATTTAAATGTATTCACTTTGGCTTCTTATTGAGATAATGAAGAGAGACTAATAAATAGGAACACATGCTGATAAATACTTTATATGTCGACTGAAACATCAGAACTACATTTGGAAAAAAAACACACAAACAATTCACCTGACACAGAGAGGACGATTACCAACAAGGTATTGAAGAGCATGGCTGCATCAGATTGAAAATATTTATCCAAATACACATATACAGGTCTTGATTATTATTTACACTGTGAAAATGAACAGTAGAAATAGAGACTCACAGAGTATTCTATTTATTAGCAAAAATACCAGACTAACAAATACTACACAAGAGCACACAGTGAGTTTGTGTTGCTAATGTCCCTAAATACTCTTTTTTTTATGAAGAGCTCACACAGTCCAGACAGCAAAGACTCAGACAGGATGTTACTTGACAATTGATATTTGTATGGAAGAAACAGCAATCATTTCTAGTCTGAAAATACATTTTATTTTTTGATTTATCCCAGTTCAATCTTCTTGCACCACAAAATATTGTGATATAGTTTTGATTAAATGAAATAATATGATAATGCACTTACCAGGAGAGAGTTCTGATCTGGCCTCAGTGCTTTGCTAATGAGCCATTAGTATAAAACAGCCTTGCAGACAGAGCAGTGTGGCTGAATGTGACTGCAAAGGAAGTGCTTCACACTAAATATAAAAGTAGAATGTGCTGTTGCAGAACTGACTCACTTCCCCTTTTTTCCTAAAAGTCATGCACATTTTAGATTTTATCAGATAAAAACGGTTGAAGAAAATGAACACAGTCGTTTGCTTTGTGTATGGACTGGACCAGTAGTGCCTTTTTAAAAAGACTGGGTAATTCTCATTTCTCACGCCCCACTGTGTCATTGAAATTGAGATAAATGAATATTTAAATATCAATATCAATGAGAACGGCTGCTCTTCATCAGAATCATTTGTAACTATGCTTATGTTTGCATATTACGCTTATAAAATAAACATAACAATTATGTTTACAAAAATGATTCCTGGTATTAATCATTCTGACATAAATGTTGTAATGAACTCAAACTTTGCATTGCATAAGCATTCCTAAATACACATGCCCTTGCAGACAGATATAATCACACACACACACACACACACACACTTTCATGTGCACACATGCGCATAAATAAGCACATGTATCAATTTAGCAGAGACCTTTCTTCCATTCACAGATGTCAAAATAACAGTCATTGTTTCTGTTTTCAAAATATAGATATATGTCAGTACATCTGTATCTAGCAAAATGACCATTATATTCCTGAGATATAAAAAAGCAATAATGAATAAAAATATGCTTCCAGCTGCATGTGCATGACTGAACTGAAACATCTGTGACTGCATTGGCAAAGTGCACTAAAGCTACCAGCAGTAAGCTAGTTAGTTAACTAGTTATCTACTAGTTATCTGCTAACTGTTGCTAAGGCCTGAGGCTTGGCCTATTCCAGTACATGTACAGTATAATCAGCAGAGATTAATTTTAATGAGACTGTAAAAGGTGTGATAGGCATCAGGCACAGGTAAACACACATACTTCAGGAGCCCCATGCAAAATCCATTACCTAAACCAGATTATTAGTGTGGTTGCTTTAAGGCAACCACACTACTATTATCGCACATATTATTATTATTCTTTCCACCCATTTTTTGGACCGCTACTCCTCCCAGAGTTTTCGCACCACATACACGTGCCATATGTCAAATTTACCGGCTTATTTGGGAATCGCGTGCTATTACTTTGTGGAAAGTTTCGCTGCACGGTTTTTGAGAAATATTAATTTTTATGCCCAATTTTTCCCCATAGAGATGAATGGAGAAGGTGACGTCGTTCATATGCGAACGGTGAAGTTACAGCATTGGTCGGCTTTGCACACGTGATGCGGTCAGCTCTACGGTCTCAGCTGCCAGGATAGGAATAGCTGAATGCGGAAGTGAAGGGTAAAACGGTATTCCAACTGAAAAATTACAAATGAAAACGCTGTCAGCTAGGTATATCAACAAACATATGGCTTAGGCATACCCAGAAGTCCTCAATAATAATAGTATTTCACGAGATATTACGCAAATTCGTTGACGACGTTTCGTCACATGCAGCGTCTTAGAATGCCAGTGCTAACAAACAGTGAATGGCTTTAATGCGATAATGAGAGCACTTTCGGTTGACCTAAAAAAACGATATTAAAAAACCAAAAATAGACGTGCTGTTATACCTGGTTAGAAAGCTTATGCTCTCAGCTACTGAATAAACGAATTTTCAAACAACCCAGACTTTGCGTATTTGCATGCTAGTGCTAACAAAGAGCGAATACGTTCTATGACATGATGACATAGCTTTCGGTTGACCTAAAAAAACGATGTTAAAAAAACAAAAATAGACGTGCTGTTATACCTGGTTAGAAAGCTTATGCTCTCAGCTACTGAATAAACAAATTTTCGAATAAGCCAGACTTTACTAAAAAAGTGCAACAACGCCGTCAACAAAACGTGTGCAGCAGCTTCAGGTCCGGTCTTACTCCAGAAAAAGACGTCAGCTTGTAATACCACACATACTGCATTGAGTGCTCTGTAAGTTTGTAGTACAAACTGCCTTTATCTACACTTCATCGATCCAACAGGTGATAGAATAAGCTTTCTAACTATGTATAATATGTGACATTTAACTTCTGTAATGCCGTTTTATATTCCAGCGAGTTGGAAACTTTGGTCTCTTTATAACTGCATTGAGGCTAACAGGTAATAGACTATCCTCTGTCTATGAGTTGGTATCTAAGGTAACAGATTAAACTCTGAATTGCAGCCCAGTTAAATGTTTTTAGTTGAATGGTAAAAATGAGCTGAACTTAACGTAAAAACATCAATCAATCAAATTAATCTCCCTAGACCTGTCTTGCTTTTTAAAATGGTGCGGTCGCGCAGTGTAGATATAGGGTTTTTCCAAGACCCTCTGAACTGGCCAGCTAGCTTTGTGATTCGCCGTCACTCGTCACAGCATACCGTGAGTAAAACACTGATCTCAAGTATTGATGAACGGTTAATTTAGCTCTGAATACGTGTGTTGCAAATGAACTCGTTGCCGTGATGTTATATCATGTATACCATACTATGTCTCTGCTCAGAAACTGTTCACTCCGTTCAGCAGTAAGTCGACTTTGCGTTGGCGGCAACCACACTTCACAATTTCTGCAGGAATTGTCTAGTTAATTTCTAATATTGTACACGCTGACATAAATGTAACACATCTACTATGAGAATCTTAATACTTCTTTATGTTTTTTTTTTTTCCAATATAAATCACAGCACACCCATCTCAGCTCTCCCCAGTGAGACACTCTGGTCTATCCAGTGAGACACGCTGGCCTATCCAGTGAGACACTCTGGTCTATCCAGTGAAACTCTCTGGTCAATTGACCAGTGAGAAGCTCTAGTCTATCCAGTGAGACACTCTGGTCAATTGACCAGTGAGAAGCTCTGGTCTATCCAGTGAGGGTCGTTCACCTGCTGACTCCATAGAGGCCTCGTCTGGCTCCAGTCTGAGAGAGCAGTCTATGATAAAAGCTGCTGGAGAGAGATAATAGACCTGACACAGCGACAGTCAGCACAGGTAGTATAAAGGTGGGATATTCTCACCTGGGGGCAGCACTGGAGGGGCGGAACTGGATGCTGGCGTACTGAACACCCTCCTCACACTGGGGGAGTGGCTTTTGAACAGTGGAGTACAGAACCTGCTCCTGGTTGCAGGTGTTAGCGGGCTGAACGGAGGAGTAGAGGGGAACTTCATCGTCGTCTCTGTCCGTACCCTGTGTTACAGTGTGACTCATTGCCATCCCTGAGACGTTGCCATAAATGGGGCTTTTATTCCCCTGCAGGGTAAAGAAAAGAGGCAGGAGAAGGATGGGAAAGATCCACAGAAAGGTCCTGTTCATTTCAGTGAGCTCCTCAGAGTGGAGTGAGCTACTCACCCCCATTAACTCCAAAACATGCATTTAACCTTATGCAAAAAAATCAGCTAATGACTCAATGTTTCATTTTCCCCTTTACAGGGGAATACACATAATTAACTCTGGATCTATTTCCATTAAGCATGTCAACACACAGAAAAATGACACAGAGAAGATCGTAACCTCTGTACATAATCTAATAAACCTTCAAGGCCATATGGCACACACTGCTATGTTTTCTACCTATTTGTAAGAAAGGTGCTATGTAAATAAATAAATAATGTCTTATGATTACTGTTATGAAGCATTATGAGTGTTAAACAGTCTTCATAACTCTAATTATACTGTATTATGAGCAGACTATAAGGCATTATAAGTTGTATATAATGCATTATAGACACGCATCATAGAAAGTGTTATTGAAGTTCAGTTTTTGCTTAAACAATGTATATAAATAAAATTATATTATACCCATAGATAAATACATGTATGCACATAAGCAGACTGATTTCATTGACTCACCTGCCTGCCCCCGTCTCCCTCCATCTCATTTCTTGATTTTCTCTTCCTGATTATTCAGAAAAAAATAATGAAAATAAAAAGTAAATCTACTTTCAGACAAATATTTAAAGAGTCCCCTCTTGTGCAAACAACAATTTGCATTTGTTTGAATGATGTGTATTGCTGAGGCAATAGTGCCCATGTATGTGTATATTTTTTATTATTCAGTGTCATTTGGTCACAGGAAATGAGCCTGAGTTATGAGAGGCTTCTTCCTGCCCAGTAAATGCATTTCTGCTTTATTCAAACCAAAACTGACTGGAGCTCAAGGGCAAATTGATGCATTTGACAAGACTTCATTATGACCTGCAGCTGTCCACATGATTCATATTCAGAACAAGCTTATCATACAGGTTTGTTAAACTTATTGAGAGACTAAAATGCATCAGTCAGGGTTTATGAAAAGTTACATC
>NW_026985852.1:0-10685 GCF_018555375.3 Anguilla rostrata
TTTTTTATTACATTTTTTAAAAGTTTAAGTAAAAAGCTGGATTATTATGATCATATGATATTCCACTTTGGATGGTATAATGTATAATGAATTAATGAATAATATAAAAAAGGTGCAATACGTAATTAATGTTAAGGGCAATGTTAGGCACTTGTAAACATCACCCATGCACCATATTAAATAGGCATTATATATACTCAAATAAATACTGCCAAGAAAAGCATTACCATTAAAAAAAAAAAGATTATACCTTTTTGCGAGATAATTTATCTGAACACCTCTCCTCAAAGAGCTGTACTCCAGCTGGACCTGTGACCCTTTGATGATCAATACATGAGACAGAGCTTCCAGTTAAACTATCCTTTACTGCAGCTCTAATTCACAGCATAGAGACAGACTTCCAGTAAACTCATCCTCTTACTGCAGCTACTACACACATGAGACAGCTTCCTAAACTCTCCTTTACTGGCTTACCAGTCATACAATCTAACTTTTCTCTAACTGAGCTCTAACAGCACATGAACAGAGCTCTCATTAACTCACCACTTACGAGCTCTAGACTCACGACACATGAGACAGAGCTTCCAGTTAAACTCATCCTCTACTGAAGCTCTAATCACAGCACATAGGAGACAGGCTTCCAGTTAAACTCATCTCTTACTGAGCTCTAACTCACAGCACATGGAGACAGGCTTCCAGTTAAACTCATCCTCTACTGCAGCTCTAACTCCAGCACATGGAGACAGAGCTTCCAGTTAAACTCATCCCTTACTGCAGCTCTAACTCACGACATGGAGACAGAGCTTCCAGTTAAACTCATCTCTTACGTCTCAGCAGAGCTTAATACGAGCATACATTGGAGACAGAGCTTCCAGTAAACTCATCCTCTTACTGCAGCTCTAACTCACAGCACATGGAGACAGAGCTTCCAGTTAAACTCATCCTCTTACTGCAGCTCTACTACAGCATGAGACAGAGCTTCCAGTAAACTCATCCCTTACTGCAGCTCTAATCACAAATATGAGACAGAGCTTCCAGTTAAACTCATCCTCTTACTGCAGCTTCAACTCACAGCACATGAGACAGAGCTTCCATTAAACTCATCCTCTTACTGCAGCTCTAACTCACAGCAATGGAGACAGAGCTTCCAGTTAAACTCATCCTTACTGCAGCTCTAACTACAGCACATGGAGACAGAGCTTCCAGTTAAAATCATCCTTACTGCAGCTCTAACTCACAGCACATGGAGACAGAGCTTCCAGTTAAACTCATCCACTTACTGCAGCTCTAACTCACAGCACATGGAGACAGAGCTTCCAGTTAAACTCATCCTCTTACTGCAGCTCTAACTCACAGCACATGGAGACAGAGCTTCCATGTAAATCTCTTATGCAGCTCTAACTACAGCACATGAGACAGAGTTCAGTAAACTCATCCTTACTGCGCTCTAACTCACAGAACATGGAGACAGAGCTTCCAGTTAAACTCATCCTCTTACTGCAGCTCTAACTCACGCACTGAAGACATAATACCCTCTACCTGCAGTCGAACTACCAGCAATGAGAGATAAGATTCAGTTAACTCATCCTTTACTGCAGCTCTAACCTACAGCAATGGAGACGAGCTTCCATTAAACTCATCCTTACTGCAGCCTAACTCAACACATGAGACAGAGCTCCAGTTAAACTCATCCTCTTACTGCAGCTCTAACTCACAGCACATGGAGACAGAGCTTCCAGTTAAACTCATCCTCTTACTGCAGCTCTAACTCACAGCAGATGGAGACAGAGCTTCCAGTTAAACTCATTCTCTTACTGCAGCTCTAACTCACAGCACATGGAGACAGAGCTTCCAGTTAAACTCATCCTCTTACTGCAGCTCTAACTCACAGCACATGGAGACAGAGCTTCCAGTTAAACTCATCCTCTTACTGCAGCTCTAACTCACTGCACGTCTGAAAGTGACATAATACCCCCACCTACACGTGAACGATACCAGCCAGATTGAAGTAGAATTAAACAGTAGTGTCAGTATGAACCTGTGTTATTACCTTGAATCAGCTGTGAATTCCCCTTTGAAGTTAACTGGATAATCCATTGAACGATCACTCTTCATAGACACACAGCTGGGTACAGGTGACCCTGCTCTTTCCTCCTGGACCCTGTGATCAAATCATGGAGACAGAGCTTCCAGTTAAACTCATCCTCTTACTGCAGCTCTAATTCACAGCAGATGGAGACAGAACTTCCAGTTAAACTCATTCTCTTACTGCAGCTCTAACCTACAGCACATGGAGACAGAGCTTCCAGTGAAACTCATCCTCTTACTGCAGCTCTAACCTACAGCACATGGAGACAGAGCTTCCAGTTAAACTCATCCTCTTACTGCAGCTCTAACTCACAGCACATGGAGACAGAGCATCCAGTAAAACTCATCCACTTACTGCAGCTCTAACTCACAGAACATGGAGACAGAGCTTCCAGTTAAACTCATTCTCTTACTGCAGTTCTAACTCACAGCACATGAAGACAGAGCTTCAATGTAAACTCATCCTCTTACTGCAGCTCTAACCTACAGCAGATGGAGACAGAGCTTCCAGTTAAACTCATTTTCTTACTGCAGTTCTAACTCATAGCACATGAAGACAGAGCTTCAATGTAAACTCATCCTCTTACTGCAGCTCTAACTCACAGCAGATGGAGACAGAGCTTCCAGTTAAACTCATTCCACTTACTGCAGCTCTTAAATACTTATCAGCTAACTCGAATATGAGAATCCATTGACGCTACTCGCCAAACGTCTTAAACCTCTACTCCCTCTATCAACATAGCAAGTTCGTAACTATCCTTACTAGCACAGCATGGAATCATGAACACTCTATAGCACACGCCTGTGCAATCCGTAAACTCATCCTCTGCCTTAATAACTGACAGGCTCTAATCTCTTAGCAGCTCGCTACACCTGGAGACAGGCTCAGTAATCTCTTACGCAGTTAATCAGCTGACGTCTAACTCTCCTTACTCAGTACCGCATGGGACAGAGCTCAGAATCTCTCTGCATCAACTACAGCACATGGAGACAGAGCTTGCAGTTAAACTCATCCTCTTACTGCAGCTCTAACCTACAGCACATGGAGACAGAGCTTCCAGTAAAACTCATCCACTTACTGCAGCTCTAACTCACAGCACATGAGATAGGCTTCCAGTTAAACTCATCCTCTTACGCAGTCCTATCCAGAAGAATCAGTTTACACATGTAACTGAACCATTTGCGCAGTTTCTCTCTGTCACAACATCAGTGTTAGAAACGAGTGAGCATTGCGCACAGAATGCGCAAAGCAAGTTCTGTCAGGAAACTCAAAAATTGCAGCTGGCCAATCGGTCTGCTCCATTAACCTCATACTCGCGCGTTTCCACAATCATCCAATTGCATACACACAACACTCTTCTCTTATCCATCCAATCACAGGCACACATCACCAATGGAGCACCTTTTTAAACCACCAATCAGACCTATCAGTGCTGCTGCTTGCCTGCGCTGCTTTTGCCTGTTTCACTGCTGCTGCTCACAACTGCACTCACCCTCCACCACCCCATCATCACCTGTTGTTTGGATCTGCTTCTACATACTGGGGGGTTTACTGGTATTCTTCCTGTTTAGTAGGGGAGATGTATAGTACTCCCTGTTAGACTAAGTTAGTGCGTGCACTAATATCTATTCCCCGCCAAACCTAAAATATGAATTTACATATCCATGTAAGTATTTTCATACGTGTGTTGTCCTTAACTGCATATAACGTGGCTGCAGTTCGCTCCTTGTTGATTAATTCGCATGAAATATGAAGCCACTCCTGTCCGAGCTGTGAACACACCATAATACATTCACCTACACCTGAATGTGACATAATACACCTAACTACACCTCAATGTGACATAATACACCCACCTACATCGGAAAGTGACATAATACACTCACTGACACCTGAATGTGATTGAATGATCACTCTTCATAGACACACAGCTGGGTACAGGTGACCCTGCTCTTTCTACCTGAACCCTGTGAACAGAACATGGAGACAGAGCTTCCAGTTTAACTTATTCTCTTACTGCAGCTCTAACTCACATCACATTAAATATCTGATTTGTGCATTCATACCTCTTTCTGTTAGTGCTGAGGGTTCCTCCTTTGGTGTCTGGCTCTCCTGAGTGACTCATTTTAGAAACAGCGCCCCCTATCTCAGGAGACTGGAACACATCAGACCAGTTTACACCACATGTGGGTTCTATCCCAAACTAGCCAACCTGTAAACACACAAAATGAGAACACACTGAACACACATATATACAACATGTCACAGTGTTGACAGGAAGCAATCAAGAATTTCAATAGGCCCTAAACATGTTCTATACAGCAACTGTAATACATAAATGTAAGTTGTAAGCTCTATATTGATTGTACAACTTGATAAATATTTTTTGTTAAGGATTCAATGGAATTCAATGGAATCGGTCAAAATTGCACACTTCTCAGATTATACATTTATTTCCAGAAAATAAGTGTCAGAAAATTATTGCCCCCTCCACCCCTTATTCAGAACTTTATTCACCCTCCCCTTGCAAGGATAATGGCACTGAGTCTTTATGAATAACGTCTTATAAGACTGGAGAACACACTGGGAGGGATCTCAGACCCTTCCTCCATCCAGATCCTTAATATCTTTTGATCTTTGCTAAAGAACTGTCCTGTTCAATTAAAACTGCAGGTTTCCAATGGAGTTCAAGTCTGGAGACTGTACCCATTGCAAAATGTGGCTTATGTGGTTAATTAATCATTTATTTGTGAATAGTCATGTGTGCTTGAGGTCACTGTTTTGCTGGAAGATCCACTAGTGGCTTTCAGTCTGCTGGCAGAGGCAACCAGGTTTCTGGCTAAAATGTCCTGGTACCTGGGTAGAGTTCATGATGCTGTTGCTTTTAACAAGGGCCCAAGGATCAGTGCCCCGTAACATTAAAGATCCATCGCTGTATTTACCAGTATATATGAGGCCTGTTTCTGTATACACATCCCTAAATCAACACCAAACCCATATCCTTTGTATTATATACCAGCAACTTTATTATGTACACCCGCTCATTAATGCAAATAGCCTACTCCACCAAACAGAAATCATGTGGCTACAACTCAATATATAAACTATGCAGACATAGTGAAGATGTTTAGTTTTTTGTTTAAGCAAATATTGTAATGGACAAGATGTGTGATCTAAGTGACTTTGACTGTGGCATGACTGTCAGTGCCAGACGTAGTGGTTCCACCATCACAGAAACAGCTGCCCTCATGGGATCTTCATGCAATACAGTCTCTAGAGTTTACAAAGAATGGTGCAATGAACAATGTAGTATAATGGGTAAGGAACTAGTCTTATAGCCTAAAGATCACAGGTTTGATTCTAGGGTAAGAAACTGCCATTGTATCCTTGAGCAAGGTACTTAACCAGCATTGCTTCAGTATATATTTGACTGTATAAATGGATGCAATGTAAAAGTTGTGTAAGTCACTCTGGATAAGAGTGTCTGCTAAATGCCTGTAATGTAATGTAATTGTAGGGTGGAGGACTAAAATAGGGCTGCCACCAGGGGGCGGTGCCCCGTTCTGGTACAGTAACTGTTGTCGGGTACCCTCTTGGGCCGTGTGAGATCAAGATCAAGCCATAACTGTTTTAATTCTGAAAGGTAGGAAGCAGAAATCTCTCCCTCAAAACAGTTTTATACCTTGATTAATGTTACCCATTCATGTAATTTGTTCATGAAATATGGAAGATAATATGTTTGATGTTCATTATATGTTACTATTTGCAGTCAATGATTGACTTTTATTTATGGCACTGGCGTGACTAGTAGCTATTTATTTCGCTATTGAAAATGAATGAAGTGCACAACTAATTTGGTTGTGGATTAAATGTTGATTGTATTTGCTACTACTTAGTGTTTTACTAGCTATATTCTTTTATTTCTTGCCATATGTTTATTAGACTTTAACTACTTATTTTATGCAAATTGAACTAATGTGAAGCATGTGTGCTACGCTAGCTATATGTAGCTGCAGTGTAGTGTAGTTGGCCATGTAACTAATTCAGCCATAACTGTTTCAATTCTGAAAGGCTGGATGTGTGAGACTGACTGCATGCTGCTGTTTCAACTGCTTCAACTGCTTCATCTGCCACCAAAGAAACAACACTGCTGTGTTTCAACCGCAACCACAAACTCTCTCTATACTTCTTTTCTTCCACCAAGACCCACTCATAAAACAACACAACGCAGACTTTACGGTCAGGGTTATTCGTGGAAGGGACGAAAAGCATAAGGACTCAGTAAAATAGGGTTACACAATGATGTAATCTCATTTAACAGTAGATGAGACAATGTCATTTTGAAAATGCTAGATTTTTGGGTTTCACTGATTACTCCCAGTAAAACATTTACTTTGCATAGCAGGCATTTAGCAGACACTCTTATCCAGGGCGACTTAAACAAGTTTTTATTTTGCATAGTATTTTACATTGCATCCATACAGCTGGATATATACTGAAGCAATACAGGTTGGGTACCTAGCTCAAGGGTACAACGGCAGTGTCCTGCCTGGGAATCGAACCTTCGACCTGTAGGTTACAAGACCAGCTCCATACCTATTAGAATGGACAAGATGTGTGATCTAAGCGACTTTGACTGTGCCAGATGGATGGTGCCAGATGTGGTGGTTCTAGTATCACAGAAACAGCTTCCCTCCTGGGATTTTCATGCAGTACAGTCTCTAGAGTTTACAGAGAATGGTGTGATTAACAAAAAACACCTTGTTAATGAGAGATCAGAGGAGAATGGGCAGACTAGTTCAAGCTAACAGAAAGGCCACAAATGAAATAGGCTAACAACTATGCTTGGCCAAAGAGCTCTAATGTCATCTCTCCGGACCACAGTAGATGAAAGGAGACAATTTAGATTCTTGAAACTGTTGATTACTCCCAGTAAAACCATTTTTCCTGAAACCATTCCAAATAGCGTTTAGGCATGGAGGTAACATCTAATTTTAGAGCATCTAAGGTAGCAATTAATTGTAGATTTGGAAACTTGGTGACCCCCGATGCAACCAAGTTCTGTAATTCTCCAACTGTGGCCACTGGAATGTTCTTTGCTCCCTGAACCATCTACCTCACTGTGCATGGGGCTAAGATACACTAGCACCATCTACTGGACAGGTTTAACTCTACTCCAGTGGTTTTAAAATTATTAATATTTGGTCTCACAGTATTAAGTCATATATTTCTTTCTTTGTTTAGTTTTTGACCCATTGCCTTATTTTTGAATGTCAACAACCATTTTTTTCTTCATTTGTGAGTTTGTTGCTTTTGATGAAAAATGGATTTTATAAGTGTGTTGCCTCAGTTTTATACTCCACAGAAGTAGCAAGCCATGGAAGAGCACGACACTGTTCCACAGGCCTGAGATCAGCTTAATGTCTTATATACATCCTGGTGTAGGTCAGCTTCATGTCAAATATTGGGATGCCAGGTATGCCATCCCGCCAAGTTACGCCTTGGCGGGGGCATGACCAATACCTATACAGCACAGAGAGTTTGGCACTTTTCAGGGTTCCCCACAGAAATAACCACAACAGCCACAGACACTCAGCCCGTAAAAACATTCAATTCTGCACATTCTCACCCCATTTCAGCAGACAGAATTCATAAACAACTTCACATGTCCACACAATAAAGCCCCAAACTAAGGGGATTTTGCGTTTTCTGCTACTTCTTCTCATTATTCTTCTTCTTATTATTATTATTTTTCCTGCCATTTCCAGTTTAAACAGTTAGTCTGCTGTGGCCTAGTGGGCAAGGTTACAGTCTGGGGCACATGGGGTCCTATGTTCAAGCCCAGCTAGGAACACGTTTCTTTAACCTGATTTTACCCTCACTAATAATTGTCTAATACTTCTCAATTATTGCTTTTGCACCATATCTACCTGCCGTTCACCGAACGTATACACTGCATTATGACATACCGTCTGCACGTTCAGTTATTAACCGGCTACAATATTGCAAAGCCATATGGATTCAACGGGAGCTCTTCTGTGCTTACTGGCCTGTGTTCTTCTTTAAAACCATGGGCAATGTTTGCTAATGATATTTCACGCATTGCATAGCTATGTCATGGTGCTGCCCTAACAAAGTCACAGACTGGTAAACCTCCGGTTGAAAGATTGAATCCCGCCTCGCCCTAAGGCAGATAATTTCCTCTTTTACACTAACGTTTTCTTACGCTTATATTTGCTTTACCAAAACTCACTCACGGCCACCCATATGCATTTCATGACGGCAAATGTATTCCTTTTATTAAAAAGTTACACCAGCTGACCACTGTGCCATTTCTACTACCTATATTTCTTCACTTGGCTACCGTACAAAACCTTCTTATCAGCAAACGCCACGTTTCTACATTCATGTCATCTCGCCCTGTTCTCTATCTAGCCACATACAAACAATTACTACATATGTACGTTCTGCAACTCCCCATTAAAACATTACATTTAAAATCATGACTCACTCATAATTATAACTACTAGTACTGAACATGAGAAAAGCACATCAGTGCAATAGATTTCACGTTACCTAACCCTCCACTTTAACGGCTTATGTTTTATAGCCACTGTTATATATACCGTTCGATAATGATACTTAGCTCGCTTCATGGTCACTTCATTTACTTCGCAGTCTATGATCATGTCAACCTTCACCTACATGCCCATTCTGCTAAAAACATATTGTTTCAACTACGCAATTTCATAATTTCTCCTAATTTATCTCACACCGTTGTTATTTTCTCATATGCAAAGCCTGCTGGGACATATGCGTCTGCTCCTATTCTCCACTATCAAGTTTTCCGGTTCTAGCTTAGCAAAACAGCGAAGAGGATACCCACCTGCACATAAGCCTATCAAAATGTCTTATACACCTTACAAACACTAAAAGTGCATCTCCACGAAATAACAGACAACGGAGCAGGACAGAAGGGTACACAAGTTGCGACCTAGGGAGCTCTAATTCTACGGGCTTGCTGATTCTTTTCTCAATCAAGGCTCGTTGGATGGCCGTCAAATCCGTGAGTACATACACTGCCCATATTTCACCTGCGTTTCTTATGCGTTTACACTTATGCCACCGCACCCTTTGTCACAGCCAGTGTTTTACATATATAGCAAACCAAAACTGCCAAACGGTACACGCTCATCAGACTGTACAAATTCACACAAGAATAGCCATAATCCACAACCGTTTCTTACAGGGTCACTTCGCATTTCTCACTCTCATAATAAAACGCTTTGCAAAAAGAAATGATATCACACTAAAAACACATTTTCAACGTACAAAAATGCCAAGTTACTCACACATACAAGACATACCCCGTCTATAACTCATTCATTCAGACTGCCAAAATCCAGGCCTGTGATTAAAAGTATTGATATCAAAATGATGCCAAGTTACGGTACTACAAACAATATAGGCTTTCTTGCCTCACCAAAATTACGTAAGATGTATTCCAAAGCAATGCTACCCAATATTTCCTCAATTCTTTCAAGTCACTTGGCCCTGTGTTTTGTAATCTTATCATTTTACAATGTCATGCAAACTTTGTGCCAGATCAAAGTGTCAAATGTTTCGAATTTCCTCATGGAACACATTGAAATTCATGTACAAAACTGCTGCTGAGTAACTACAGGAAGCATATTTCTCCAGAAAACATATGTTTATACTTACTTCTGAACTGAATTTCAGTAAATGTACAAGTGATTGTATATTTGCTACGTACAAGAAGAACTGCATGTAAAATACATATTGTACATACATATGTATGTATGTACAATACATAGAGAACTTCTTTATCCCCATGGGGACATTTCCCTGGCAGCATCTTACATTCACATTTACGAACACACACTTATACCAAGAAACATACTATCATTCACGCAACAGAAAGGCTGGGCAGCGAAATACATACATACCAATACAAATTGGACATATACACACCTATTCAATCAATCTTGACTGTGAGAAAGCCCTCCACACATATGTTTGGCCTGCCCATGTAGTGCATGCTTATACACACAGGGCCAAGTGACTTGAAACAATTCAGAACTGCTGAGAAAACCCCTCATATTACTGCCAAAGGCTTACAGGATGACCTTTTGAAAGCTGGAACAAAAGTATAAGTACAGACGATAAGAAGGATATTGAACAAGCAAGGCCTTCATGGCCGGACACCTCGCCGCACTCCACTCTTAACCAGTGGAGTGATGAGACAAAACTGGAAATTTTTAGACCCATGGATAAGCAGTATGTCTGGCACAAGAAAGGTGCAGCTTATGACAAGAAGAACACCATCCCCACAGTCAAGTATGGAGGTGGGTCAGTCCTTCTGTGGGGGTGTTTTGCTGCTTCTGGTACTGGCAATCTTCAGTGTGTGACTGGCACCATGGATTCCTTGAAATACCAGGCCATTCTGGAGAAGAATGTGACGTCCTCAGTGCATAAGCTGAAGCTTGGTGATCATTGGACTTTCCAGCAAGACAATGATCCCAAGCATACATCCAAGTCAACCAAAGCTTGGTTCAGGGAACAATCTTGGAATGTC
>NW_026985854.1:0-6964 GCF_018555375.3 Anguilla rostrata
GCGTTTCTTTGCCGGCATGTGGAAGGATACGGTAAAAATATATATTCCAGTCTTAAATAGTAGCGTTTTCACTTTACGGAGCCAATATGGCAACAGTTAGCTGCTTTGCTAAATAGCTTACACGCATGCACGGGCAATATCATGCAAATTTTCACCCATAATTATTTCCATTAATTTTTGATATATTTTATTAATCTGTGCATTAGCGTGTTAAAAAGCTGATTGCTTTGCCCTTTATGCAGGGAAAACCTACAAGGCCTTTACGAAGGGTAGCGATGCATTACTCCAATAAACAGCACCGGGGGAGAAAATAAAAACCATAACCGTTCAGGTGACTCGCAAGCCCGCGTCTTGCTTTCGGTCGGTCGTTACGCTGGTACACGTAGCGCGATGTGTTTCTCCTGTTCTGGTTATATGGCGATGTGTGTAACTTAAACTCAGAGAGAGAGAATGAGAATGAGCACAAGCACGAGCACCCCCTGTCACATTATATAAATAGTCAAAGTTTAATTTATTGAAGTTATAAGTACAAATGGGATTATGTTTCAGATGTGTGTATATCTAAGGAATTCAGCAATGCCATTAAGTAAAGAACCACAGTCAATGTTTTTAGTTAAGATGAGGCTGAAGTACTCAAACATTTCTTCAGTGAAATGGGGTTGTATGTTTGGCAATCGTATGTACCCAACTTCATGGCGTCATCACAGGTGTACAAACCACAATGCTGAAACAAATCAACAAACAAGACATTACTCACAGATTTCTAAACTGCTGCACTATGTGAGGCCACAAGATGGTGATGTAAGCTAACAGGAAAGAACGGTTTTAAAGCTTTGTTTCTAGCCCAAATAAATGTGTAGTTTATCCCCGTTGGAGGTGTCTTACACCCTCACTTGTTGAGCGCGCACTTGTATTAGCCCCATTCCTTGTGTGTGCGCATGTGCCTTCTGTGTGTGTGTGCAGACCAGAGACTGTAAAAAATATGGACAAAGCTACTGTGACGTCACCCATTGCCTCTCCGTGGGTCTGTAAAACACGTTTTGAAGCTCAATGGCGGGCGCGGCCATGTTCTCGATTTGGAGCCAAAACCATAGAGTTAAGCGGTCTTGTGATTTTACAATGTGATTGACAGTCCGGTGCGGAAAAGCCCATCAACCTGAACGAACTTGAGGCTAGCTGACTGTCAGCCGTTGTTTTGAAATATATTATCACATGTTTACGGAGTTTAATTTCCATCCGTGACTGTACTGTGTCATGTAATCACGTTATATGTATGGCATTAATAATACAATTATGTTCAGTTATCTTCAATTTATGTTTCTCAGCAAAACGAATATGCTTAGCTAGCGTATCAGCTTGCCAGTGAGCTAGGTAGGCTATCCGTGGTTAGCTCACGCATTAGCAATATGAACCACAGGGGAAGAACATCGACCACACTGATGGTCAATCAATCAGAGATGTGTAGGCTACTGGTGATTTGACTAGGCTAATTTTCGTATAACTGGATGGTAGACCTGCTGTTAACCGAGCAAGTTATAGTCGTAGGTTTTCGCCACAGACAGTTAATGAGCCAGTAACTGCTACTAGCTACTCCATCGTCGTTTGTGGTGTTCACTTGCTGGGTGACGCTAGCTGACCGATCGTTCGCAAGTCACTTTCTACCGAATAAAAATTAACACTGTCAGCGGTGTTTAACAAATCTACCAAGTATTTTAATAACTGATCTACAGGCGTGTAAATATGACAACGCACTTTGCACCTGTTGCATAAAGACAAAAATAATGTACATTGAATTTCTAATTAATATTATTTTCTTGCTAGCTTCTAGCTTTGTCACATTCGTGCAGCCTAGCCCAGGTATACATTTACGTAATGTACACGACTGACAAGCCGTCAAACACGTTTGACAGATGGAATATTTTCCGGTTAGGGTTAGCTAGCTAGTCAAATGGCTTGGTAGCCGAAGTTGCGAACTGTTTTAGGATAGGCTATTGGACTACCACATATAGCAAATAAGCGTTAGCTGATTACGCTTTCTGCCAACGAATTATTTGGTTAAGTGGGCTAAAGGAAATAGTAAAAATGACTCGGCTACTGCAAAACTTCAGAGGAGGATTATTTTATGGTCGTCTAGTGCAGACTGTGAAACTATAGGATACACTGTGTGAATTATGTGAAAGAGGGGATGACTCAGGACCTGTGTGATATGCAATCTGTGTAATCACTTTTATCTTGACTAGTTCTGACACTTAATGATTTTCCATAATGCTAATCACTCAAAATTAGTGAATTTACTGTCTACCACCAAGTTATTTCCCATCAGTAGAAACAGTAGTGAAGATTGTGACGGGGCTTTACCATCAGCAGCTGAGAGAGCGACACCACTGAGCAGGATGGTGGCCACCAACACCCACAGTTCACCGCGTGGAAACTGGAAAGACAGCGAGAGAACACACAGATCCATCCCCAGCCTTACACAAGCAGTTTCTCATGTATGCAGTACAAACCATAACCAACTACAGTTATTGAGACCAAAGTATGAATCATTCTGATTGAATGAAATAAACATTTAAACATAAAATGCTGAGTTTTCAGCTGTCAACTTACATAAAAAATCGATTACAGTAGTTTGTGCAAAAGAATACTAAAATTGGTTAATTTTGCAGTGAGAAAAGCAGATGCTGCAGTTTCTCCAAGCTTTCAAGTTACACAAATATACACAGACAAAATTACAGCAGACTGCAGGATATACTGAAGGCACAGAAAGTTTCCCCATACCATCTTATGTCTGATTTGACCGGCAGCTGAAAACGGAGTAACACTACTCCTGCTGCTAAAGCAATTTAACTAACCCCTTATCTCCCCTTTGTGTTTACATTACATTTTAATCAGGAGGCGTACGCATTCATAAATTTCTCTGGAAACGGGAAATAATTTGCACTGGAATTCTTGGGAACCCATTCCCAGTATTATGGCATTGCATCCGTGTGGCATCCGTGTTTTCAAAGGGAACATTTTTGGCTGGTAAACAATTCAGTACCGGATCCACGGGAGGGTCACTGTTTGGTCTGCAAAATCTACAGCGTAAATGTCAATGTAAAACCATCCAAGTCCATGTGACAGTGCTATTGATGCATGCACTTCATCCATAAATGATATGTGCTGTGATCTCATTCAAAATATGGAGTTGGTCCACCCTTTGCTGCTACAACAACCTCCACTCTTCTGGGAAGGCATTATACTGGATGTTGGAGCATTGCTGTAGGGTTTTGCTTCTATTCAGCCAGAAGAGCATTAGTGAGGTTGGGCACTGATTGGTTTGATTACACCTGGCCTGCAATTGACTTTCTAGTTGATCCCAAAGGTGTTGGATGGGGTTGAGGTCAAGGCCCTGTACAGGCCAGTCAAGTTCTGCTACACCGTTGTCGACAAAACCATTTTTAAATGGACCTCGCTGTGGCTCGGCGGCATTGTCTTGTTGAAAACAGGGAAGGACCTTTCACAAGCTGTTGGGGAAGCACAGAATTGTCTAGAATGTCATTGTATGCTTTATCATTAAAATTAGCCTTCACAGGAACTAAGGGGCCTAGCCCAAACCATGAAAAACAGCCCCAGACCAAGGGGTGTCCAGATACTTTTGGTCATGTAGTGTAGCTAGTTCTGCTATGCTAGTTAAAGTATTCTAGCTGAATAATTGATGTGTGGTCAAGTAAGATAGTAGCTAGCTAGCCAGCTAGCCAATGTGCATGTCTGTCTAGTGCCTGCCCGGTACCTCATGTCACGATGGAATGTGTGCCGCGAATTTGGAGCATGCAGCTCCAGAACATGCCCAAGTGGATAATAATCCATCCCTTCATTATCATAAAGTAAATGCCCTGTAAATTTGGTTTCAACCAAGGAACATGTTGAAGTGTGATCTGCAAATCAATCCTGCATAAAACATGTTTTACCTACTTTTATATGACACTACACTTCATTCTCATCTTTCTTTCCAATTCCCCGATCTCCACAACTGCTTATGCTCCCTTAGGGTGAGTCGCGTCTTTATCCTGTTATGGAAGGGAAATGCCTGCATGTTACATCAGCAAAAATTGTGTGTGTGTGAGAGAGAGAATGAGAATGAGCACAAGCACGAGCACCCCCTGTCACATTATATAAATAGTCAAAATTTCATTTATTGAAGTTATAAGTACAAATGGGATTATGTTTCAGATGTGTGTAGATCTAAGGAATTCAGCAATGCCATTAAGTAAAGAACCACACTCAATGTTTTTAGTTAAGATGAGGCTGAAGTACTCAAACATTTCTTCAGTGAAACGGGGTTGTATGTTTGGCAATGTATGTATGTTATGTACCCAACTTCATGGCGTCATCACAGGTGTACAAACCACAATGCTGAAACAAAACAACAAACAAGACATTACTCACAGATTTCTAAACTGCTGCACTATGTGAGGCCACAAGATGGTGATGTAAGCTAACAGGAAATAACGGTTTTAAAGCTTTGTTTCTAGCCCAAATAAATGTGCAGTTAACCCCCGTTGGAGGTGTCTTACACCCTCACTTGTTGAGCGCGCACTTGTATTAGCCCCATTCCTTGTGTGTGCGCACGTGCCTTCTGTGTGTGTGTGCAGACCTGGCCCGTGGCACAGACGGTATAGGCCAGGCATGTCAAACATACGGCCCGCGGGCCGGACCCGGCCCGTTGGATGATTTAATCCGGCCCGGCATAAATTTCTGAGTATGTCAAAAAAAGAAGCGAGTCTCTAGCTTATTTCTATCAAAAGTTATGATTTTTTAAAATAAATACAAACCAAATGCTCCCTCCGGCCGCGGGAGGGCAGTAAATGTGTAAAAGAGCTCACGTCCAGCATGCGGCATTGACACGAGTTAGTACTAAAAATAAACCGGCAATCTTGCTTCACAATTCACCACTACTAAACAAGTTATCGGTCAACACACCCTTCCCAAAATGGCACTGTCAAAAAAAAGAAAAGTGGACACGGAGTGCTTCTTTGAGCTACGAGGGGAAATTAGACAGTTCATGGAGAAGAAGGGACGCCCAGTAAAGGAACTTAAATGCAAGGAATGGGTGCAGGATCTTGCGTTTATGGTTGATATTACACAACACTTGAATACACTTAACACTACATTGCAGGGCCGTAACAGAGTTGTCACTCAATATTACGACAGCATAAGTGCGTTCAAGATGAAACTGTCACTGTGGGAGACGCAGCTATCCAACGGTGACACCGCGCATTTCTCTTGTCTCACAGCTGTGCGTCCGGAGGCACCAGACCGTCCCGATAATGATTTGGAAAAATATAAAGACAACATAACAGATTTGCTGCGAGAGTTTGAGCAGAGGTTTCAGGTATTCAGTGAACTTGAGAACAAATTTGGCTATTTTCGCTCGCCATTTACAGTGAAGCCTTCTGATATGCCAGCTGACATTCAACTCGAGCTTATTGACTTGCAGTGCGATTCCGCTATGAAGGATAAATTTGGGTCCGTGGGATTGGATACGTTTTATCAATATCTCGTGCCAGGTTACCCCAAAATAACAGCCATGGCTGCAAAGGTTCTATCCATGTTTGGGACTACTTATCTTTGTGAACAGGTGTTCTCCGTAATGAACAATAATAAAACAAAGCAGCGCTCAAGGTTAACAAATAAACACTTGAATGACATTGTTAAATGTGCTGCTACTCAGGATTTGACACCTAATATCGATACACTTGTGAAGGCAAAAAGATCCCAAGTTTCAGGAGCCAGCAGCAGCAAGTAGACTGCAGGAGTGCAGTAAGAGAGAAAAAAAGTGTGATGACACGAAATTTGTTTGCACTCATGAATACAGATCATTAAAAATAAGATTAATCTGGTTTCATATTAAAGACAATTAATATTGTGCAGTATATTCTCAGCTTCAGTAGGCCCAGCCTAGTAGTTTGATCTGATGTAGTCTAATCTTATTGCCCATGCACGGCTATAACTTTTATTTTGTATTTCTTTTTTTATTTATTTCAAAGCAGTATGACAATTAAGGCGAAAATTTTTTTCATAGCTCCCACTTGAGTTTGTTTAGTGTGGTGAGTTGGTTCAGGTGTAAAACTGCATTCACTTAACTGTTAAAATAAACCAGTTGTTAACACATTCACCGCCTAACATGAAATCATTTTTTTTTTCCATTGTTGGTGAATAAATGTGTTGTGCTTAGAAAAGATCCCTTGTCATCCGTGATTATAATATGTAGGGTAGGCTACAAATGTAGGCTGAATGATAAAGCATAGTACTGAAAAACAAAGCTAAATATTTGGAGTTGACATTCTTTTACTGATCCGGCCCACCCGAGAACAGAAAGTCTGGATCCGGCCCCAGAGCCAAACTGAGTTTGACATGCCTGGTATAGGCGAATGCTGGGGGCGCCCCAAATCAGGGAAGAAAAAAAAAATCGAAATTTTTAACTTTTACTGTTTTTTACTAATACTATTTTAATACTATTATTTCGGAATATTACAAAAAAAGCCCACAACAACATAACTACATAGCCTATGTTCAGCAGTTGTCTACGATCATGAAAATGCACTTTTGTACGTCGCTTTGGATAAAAGCGTCTGCCAAATGAATGTAATGTAATGTAATGTAATGTAATGCCTATTAAATAAGCCCGCCCACCCCGCGCGCCCTTAGTTAGACTTACCTGATTGTGGGGGATGGGCGAGTTATCTGAACTAGTGAGTGACACTGACCGTGGAACGTGATACGATTAACATCAGTAGCCTAATTCAAATATAGGCCTATATATCATGTCAAAAGACCAAAGCCCTCTGGTGCCCAGGGAAGAAAAAGAAGAAGAGAAGAGGAGGAAAAACGGGAAAAAGACAGAGGTAATGTGATGAATGAATAGTTTATCTATTGCATAGTAGTTACAGTTGGAGCAGAGTGTAGGCTACTAGCTTACTTT
>NW_026985855.1:0-2500 GCF_018555375.3 Anguilla rostrata
TAACCCAAACCCTAACCCTAACCATAGCCCTAACCCTAACCCTATCACTAACCCTAACCCTAGCCCTAACACTAACCCTAACCCTACCCCTAGCGCAAGCCCTAACCCTAACCCTCATCAACGGGTGGCCTAACCCTAACCCTAACCCTAACCCTAACCCTAACCCTAACCCTAACCCTAACCCTAACCCTAACCCTAACCCTAACCCTAACCCTAGGCCTAACCTTAACCCTAGCCCTAACCATATCCCTAACCCTAACCATAACCCTAACCCTAACCCTAGGCCTAACCCTAACCCTAGCCCTAACCCTAACCATAGCCCTAACCCTAACCTAACCATAGCCCTAACCCTAACACTAACCCTAACCATAGCCCTAACCCTAACCCTAACCCTAACCATAGCCCTAACCCTAACCCTAACCATAGCCCTAACCCTAACCCTAACCCTAACCCTAACCATAACCCTCACCCACAGATGGCCTAACCCTAACCCTAACCCTAACCATAGCCATAACCCTAACCCTAACCCTAACCCTAGCCCGAGCCTTAACCCAAACCCTAACCCTAGGCCTATCCTTAACACCTAACCCTAAACCCTAAACCCTAACCTAACCACTAACCTATCCAAACCCTAACCCTAACCCTAGCCCTAGCCCTAGCCCTAACCCTAACCATAACCTTGGCCCTAGCCCTAACCCTAACCCTAACACTCACCCACGGGTGGCCTAACCCTAACCCTACCACTAGCCCTAACCCTAACCCAAAATATAACCCTAGCCCTTGCCCTATCCTTAACCCCAACCCTAACCCGAGCCATAGCCCTAGCCCTATCCCTAACCATAAACCCTAGCCCTAGCCCTAGCCATCAGGGTAGCCCTAACCCTAACCCTAACCCTAGCCCTAGCCCTAACCCTAACCCTAACCCGAGTCCTAGCCCTAGCCCTAACCCTAACCCTAGGCCAATCCTTAAACCTAACCCTAACGCTAACCCTAGCCTTAACCCTAACCCTAACCCTAACCCGAGCCCCAGCCCTAGCCCTAACCCTAGGCCAATCCTTAAACCTAAACCTAACCCTAACCCTAGCCATAGCCTTAACCCTAACCCTAACCCTAGGCCTATCCTTAACCCTAACTTAGCTTTAGCCCTAAACCTTACCTAACCATAGCCATATCCATATCCCTAGCCCTAACCCTAACCCTAGGCCTATCCTTAAACCTAACCCTAACCCTAACCCTAAACCTAACCCAAGGCCTATCCATATCCCTAACCCTAGCCCTAGCCACTAGCCCTAACCCTAACCCTAACCCTAACCCGAGCCCTAGCCCTAGCCCTAGCCCTAACCCAATCCCTAGCCCTTGCCCTAGCCCTAGCCCAAGCCCTAAGCCTAAAACTTGCCCTGGCCCTAGGCCCACGAGAGGGAGAGTGCTCCGAAAAAATAAGAGTGCCACGGGGGACCAGTTGCACGAGAGGGAGCGTGCTCCGAAAAATATCAGAGTGCCACGGGGCACCAGTTGCATGAGAGGGAGAGTGCTCCGAAAAAATAACAGAGTGCCACGGGGGACCAGTTGCACGAGAGAGAGCGATAGAGAGAGAGGGAGAGTGAGCTCAGAAAAATGACAAAGTGCCACGTGTGACCAGTTGCACGAGAGGGAGAGTGCTCCGAAAAATATCAGAGTGCCACGGGGGACCAGTTGCACGAGAGGGAGCGTACTCCGAAAAATATCCGAGTGCCACGGGTGAGCAGTTGCACGAGAGGCGAGAGTGAGCGCTCAGAAAAATGACAAAGTGCAACGGGTGACCAGTTGCACGAGAGGGAGAGTGCTCCGAAAAATATCAGAGTGCCACGGGGGGCCAGTTGCACGAGCGGGACAGTGCTCCGAAAATTATCAGAGTTCCACGTGGGACCAGTTGCACGAGAGAGAGAGATAGAAAGAGAGAGAGAGAGAGAGATGGAGCTCAGAGAAATGACAAAGTGCCACGGGTGACCAGGTGCATGAGAGCGAGCGCTCCGAAAAAATGTCAGAGTTCCACGGGGGACCAGTTGCACGAGAGGGATAGTGCTCCGAAATATATCAGAGTGCCACGGGGGACCAGTTGCACGAGAGGGAGAGTGCTCCGAAAAACACCAGAGTGCCACGGGTGACCAGTTGCACGAGAGAGAGCAATAGAGAGAGACAGAGAGCGAGCTCAGAAAAATGACAAAGTGCCACGGGTGGCCAGTTGCACACGAGAGAGAGTGCTCCGAAAAATATCAGAGTGCCTCGGGGGACCAGTTGCACGAGAGGGAGCGTGCTCCGAAAAATATCTGAGTTCCACGGGGGACCAGTTGCTCGAGAGGGAGAGTGCTCCGAAAAATATCGGAGCGCCACGGGGGACCAGTTGCACGAGAGGGAGAGTGCTCCGAAAAATATCAGCGTGCCACGGGTGACCAGTTGCACGAGAGGGAGAGTGCTCCGAAAAATATCGGAGCGCCACGGGGGACCAGTTGCACGAGAGGGA
>NW_026985856.1:0-10097 GCF_018555375.3 Anguilla rostrata
CCTGCAGCTCCTTCTCTCTCTCCTGGATTCTCTGCTGGAATTCTCTCTGTGTCACCCCCATCTGCTTCTGTGGACAGATTATTTTCAGTTATATTATAGTACACTGCATTCACATGTGTTAAATCATTTTCTCATATTTAACATTAAATACTATAAGTAAGCATCAAATTAATAGAAATTCTGCATGTCTGTGGAGAAGTGAACTTGCCTCATAAGTAGAGCCTCTAAACTGTGTGAGTGAATTAGCTGCTCCAGCTGTGTTGAATCCCATTCACGGAGTGAACAGGGGGGTGAGGGGTGTGAACAGAGCTGTCACAGAGAGCTGACTTGGGTTCACTTCCTGCTCTTACTGCTTTAACACTGTAGACTTCAGGCCTGGACTGTACTCTTCATTAAAGTTTTTCAAAAACAAGAAATGAAACGCAGCTTGTAACATAATATTTAATTGTCATATAATATTTTAATAATACTAATTTAGTTTTTATGATATATAATATAAAGATGTAACTTCTGTGACCTTTTGAAAAATCACAGAAATCCCACAGTTCCACATTTACTCAGTTCCTCTCCCATTATAACCAGTATCAGGGGGCCTCTAGTGGCACAATCCCTGGAGCGCTGGCCACATGCTCGGTGCGAGCCGCGACATCAGCGGTTCGAATCCGACCGCCGACCTTTGTCGCAGGTCTCTCCCTCCCTCTCTCTCCTCCTAATTCTTCCTGTCTGTCTAAACTGTTCTATCAAATAAAGGAAAACCCCAAAAAACATATTAATTAACAAAAAAAACTAATATCAGAGTTGCCAGTGAAGAGCTCCACTCCTTACCTGTTTCTTTGTCCTTTCTGCTGCAGCTGAGACTGTATCATGGCCTCTGTGTTCATCCATCGTACACAGATAACAGATACACTGCTGATCGGTACGACAGTAAACCTCCAGCAGTTTGTCATGATGAGAGCAGATTTTCTCCTGCAGGTTTCCAGTGGCTTTGACCAGTTTGTGCTTCTTAAGAGGAGGAGATTCATAGTGAGGCTGGAGATGAGTTTCACAGTAAGAGGCCAGACACACCAGACAGGACTTGACAGCTTTGTGTTTTCTCCCAGTGCAGACATCACACGCCACATCTCCAGATCCAGCATAACAGTGAGCAGGAGGAGCAGCTTGGAGTCCTGTCTTCTTCAGTTTCTCCACCACTTCAGCAAACATGATGTTTTTTCTTAAATCAGGTCTTGGGGTGAAAGTCTGCCTGCACTGGGGACAGCTGTAGACACCAGTAAGATCATCCTGATCCCAGCAGCCCTTAATACAGCCCATACAGAAACTGTGTCCACAGGGAATAGTCACCGGATCCTTCAGCAGATCCAGACAGATCGGACAGCTGAACTGGTCCTGATCGAATAAACCTCCACCTTCAGCCATTTTACTGCTCACACCGACAGAGACAGAGTTAAGTTTCGTTTCTAATGAACTGCGTGACAGAGAGAGTGGGAGTGACTTCCTGGTTCAGCCCACAGCTGCAGGAGGTGTGGTGCTGGACTGAGGCCAGGCTGAAGAGCAAGAGCAGCAGAGTGGAGATTTACTCATAAACATCACACACACACAAGCCTGCATGTGACGGGGAGACGAGTGTTCAGTAACTGAAACAGCTGCATTCGGGTTTTATGGGCATAGTTCAAGTCAAACTCCATCAACCGTGGCAAAGCCCTCGGCTGTGACCGTGTATCTGCGCCATAAGCAAAGCACAGCCCGTCTCCAGCAGCGAGGAGGAAAGCTTTCAGGAGTCCGTGTAAATCGGTGCGCGATACCTGTCAGCTGAGTGCCATCATTGCCAGCTGAGTAACATTGGCATCCGTTTATCTGTGAGGCTGTTGTCGGAAAGCTACCACCTGATATCGCTACGATGCCGGATTGGAACTTCGGACCCTGTCTAACTCGCTCAAAGGACTGGCTTTACATTACATTACATTACATTACAGGCATTTAGCAGACGCTCTTATCCAGAGCGACTTACACAACTTTTACATAGCATTTTACATTGTATCCATTTATACGGCTGGATATGTACTGAAGCAATTCATGTTAAGTACCTTGCTCAAGGGTACAACGGCAGTGTCCGACTCAGGAATCGAACCTATGACCTTTCAGTTACAAGCCCAGTTCCTTACCCACTGTGCTACACTGCCGCCCCTTAGGGGCTTATGCTCAAGGTCCCCTGAGCACGGTCTGAATTTGGAAAGTCAGCTTTTTATCTTAGTGCCCCAACTTCTGGGAATGATCTTTAACACACGCTAAAAAGCAATTCTCTACTAACCTATGGACAATTTAAAACCATGATCACAAACCTCCCTGCTCCTATATGTAACCGTTTTAACTGATTTTTTAAATCTGTGTTTTGTTTGTATTTTATTGTTTTTATTGTGTTTAATTGCTGCATAATGTAATCTCGGCATCATTGAAAATGAGGGCCCACCCTCAATGTGTTCCCGAGAATTAAATAAAGGTTGAATGAATGAATGAATGAATCACCGAGGGCAACTGGTTTAAGGTTTATCAGAAAACAAGGTGCAAGTCAATATTATTATTATTATAGTCTATAAAAAAAGTTTTCAGGACCACTGCTTTAAGCCAATATTTCACTTTATAAAGACAACGGGTTTCATCTCCAGAAGTTGAAAACCAAACCTTAAATAATTAGAATTAGTCGGTAATAAATATCCTAACCCACACTTCTAACAAAACTTTAGACGTGAAAGAAGAAGAAGAAGAAAGAAAAGGAGGAGAAGAAGGAAAAGAAGAAGAAGGGGGCTGCGCAAGACGCATGTGACAGAAATCTGCAGTGCTGTCCTCCCTGAAGCCAAGCACGATGAGCATCAGGGAACTGACATCACCCGTCGAATCAAGAAAACTACAAGTCCCACAAACACCGCCCAAGCCACTCCAGGGGCGGCCCTTATTCCATTCAACTGCAGCACAGTGAGGGATACGGCCTGGAGGGAAGCCAAGAGCTGCGATTTCCTAAAGGAGAAGGACGATGAGCTTCGGGGGAGACCAAACAAAACCAAAAAAAAAGACATTCATCACAGGCCAAGGCCTCTGGTTGAAGCTATGGGTGATGGGTAAACAGCCAGCGTTGTAGGAGTGAGGACCGTCACTGAAGGGAAAGAAGTAAGAAGTAAATGAGACAGACCTGTGATGAGCTGCTGACAGCAGTGGAGGATGACGGATGGTTTGTGTCTCCCCCTAGTGGTGAAGAAAGTCTACTGCTTCACCATTTCAATATGCTGCTGCTGTTCTATTATCATTATGTGGAGATGATGTATTTCTCAGCGTTTGGTTGTGTCTGGTCAACACCTCAAGCACCTTGCGGAGACACTTGTAGCATAACACTGTTTAGGGTGCAGTGAGGGGTGTGTGTGTGTGTGTGAGAGAGAGAGAGAAAGAGAAGCATAACACTGTTTAGGATGCAGTGGGGGGAGGGTGTGTGTGTGAGAAGCATAAGATTGTTTAGCACACGTCACAAACTGAAAGACCTTTATTTAAAAAATGAACAAAACTAAGCAATTGTACAATTTGTGTTTTTGGTTTGGTGCCCAAACTCATTATTCTACATCTGCACATCACAGAAACAAAGTCAAACTACAGCCAGAGCTTTTCCAAACTCTGGAAATTAATAAGAAAAGTATAAAATACTGTAAATGGAATTGTGTAAGTCTTATTGTTATGAATTCAGTTCATGAAAGCATGCGTACCACAAACTCCTAAGAATGTCTGTTGCTTTTTTAACATCGTGAATTACAAAGAAAATCGAGGGTCATGAAAGAATATTTGATTTTTACATTAAATGTTGCTCATGAATTTGAATTTGATTATTACATTTTAGTTATATAATTTTATGTGTTACTGGGTTTCCGATTTTGATTGGATTACTGTTGGATCTGATTTTTTTAATTAATTGTGTAAGAAACATTCATCATTCTCTGTGAACAGCTGCATATCACCGAAATGAAGCAAAGCTTCAGCCAGTGCTGTTCTAACCTCTGGAAATAAATAACAAAAGTGACTATTTTCTCATATATAAGTTTAGGATTTATTCAGTGTTTATTGATTTATCGATTAATTCATTTAGCCATCTATTATTTACTTTTGTGATTATTTTTCAGTCAACCAGCGGAGGGCAGTAATGTCTAATAAACATCTTAAAATCACTCAAGAAGAAGAAAAGTAAAATAAATAGAATTGCATAATTATACAGGATACAGAAACAGACAGGAACTCATAAAAATGCTTCTTATACATTGTGAACACTGAAGAATAAAGTTTATGAATGAATATTAGATTTTTACATTTAATTTAGTTCATTAGTTTGAATTGTATCATTACATTTGTAACATTATTTATCTGTGTTATTCCTATGAATTACCCTATTTTGTATCATTACTGCTGATTTTGCTCCCTCATCCCAGATCGCACAGTTTTACAGAGGTTCCAGTACCAACCCTAAACCCAGGATAGAGGGGCTGAGTGAATGTGGTCTGGACTTTGTGCAGGAGGGTCATTGTGTCAGAGACGCTGTAGAAGGACAGAGTTCCTGCCCCGTGATCCAGGTACACTCCTACTCTGGAGGAGGGGGGGACAGGGATTTTAGTGCTCTTATTGTTATGCCTGAAAGAATAACTGGAGGGGGAGCAGTGCAAACTCCAGGACTTGTTATTATATCCCAGATGACTGACATCACCGTCTCCTTTCCTGCCGATCTCTTTATATGACACTGCTATATAAACCCAATCCCCACTCCACTCAGTCTCCCAGTAATAGCATCCAGACTGACCCTCTTTGCACAGCACTTGGACCCAGTGCTCAAATCTCTCTGGATGATCAGGATATGACTGCCTCTTTTCCACACGGGTCACCTCTCTGTTCCCCTCAGGCAGACGGAGGCATTTATGCGCTGTGACGGGGTCCAGTGTGAGGTGACAGGAATCTGATGGAGGAGAAGGTTAAGATTTAATATGAGGACAGATCCAGTTCTGTCTCAAATAATTTCTTTTCTCCAAAACTTTACAGCATAGTTTAAGTATTTTTCATCTGTGTGCTGTGTTGGGGTTCAGTGTGAGCTGACAGGAATCTGATGGAGGAGAAGGTTTAGATTTAATATGAGGACAGGTCCAGGTAAGGTGTGGCTCTAATTCAATCTGCTCTCCAGGCAATACAACATGATTTAAGGTTTTTGTTTACCTCCATGTGCGTTTTTGATTGTTTTAGAGGAAACAGACTCACAGTTGTATGAAACAGTTGTAATTAGAATTTTTAGTTCTGACAAACCCACCATCCCTTAGGACTCTAAGGCCATACTGACTGCCCTATTTTATTCTCCTGGTCACACGAGTAGAGCTTGGGTAGGGATCATGTCTGCAGGGGTGGTAAATATGAACATGTTGCCCCCCCCCCACTCACATACACACATATGCTGAAGTGCACTCACACATTAAGAAATTGTCTCTGGTCCTGGGCTCTACAGCATAAACTTCTTTCACTGGAGAGACAGAGAGAGAGAAATTGAAAGAAATAAAGATATGTAGAGGGGGAAAGAGATAAATTTGAGGATGTGTATGGAGACACTGTGATGATTTAAAATATTACTGACTGCTTACATTAACTGACAATTATATTCGCTCCACTCTACAATATCTTTCCTTTGGTTGTGCATGGTAAAAAATCCCTTTAAAATTTTCACAACCTGATTCAGATATTTTGACCAGTTCCACCTTGCAGACGTCCTCCAGTTTCTCTTTCAGTTCAGAGACAGATTTCCTCACAGCCTCAAAAGAGACGTGTGGACTGACAGTGATGCTGGGTAAGTCTTCAGGTGCAGGAGGGGCACAGAGAGACTGACAGCTCTGCAGACAGACAGACAGACAGAGAACAGTCACAAATCAGATGCCAGGAGCAGATCTTTGTAAATGAGGTACATGTATGTCTGGCCTCATGTATGTACAATGTAAATAGTGCAGACTGTCAGAGAGCCAGTGATGTTACCTGGAGGAAATGGATGTGATCCTCTGTGTGTGAAAGCTGCTCCATCTCAGCGTCTCTCCTCCTCAGCTCAGCAATCTCCTGCTCCAGTTGCTCCAGGAGTCTTTCAGCCCAACTCACTGCAGCCTTCTCCTGATCTCTGATCAGCTCTTTCACCTCAGAGTGCCTTCTCTCAATGGAGCGGATCAGCTCAGTAAAGATCCTCTCGCTGTCCTCCACTGCTGCCTGTGCAGAGCGCTGTTAGGAGACAAAGAGAGAAGATGGATGTACATTTTAACTAGGCCTTTCACTCAGCTCTTACTGGGACCTCAGACAGCCTGTTCCCCACAGTGCGGCTCAGTGGGATTGAGCCCCACATGGCTGGAAAGTGGCCCAACACTGGGCTCCTCACTGGCTGACTGGAGGAGAGCTCTGACTGAGCCCTGAAATGGCTCTTCCAGCAGCCAGCTGTTGTCTTCTCCTCTGGTCAGTACCCACCTTGAGTGACTGCACAGCCTGTCTCAGATCCTGCAGCTCCTTCTCTCTCTCCGGGATTCTCTGCTGGAATTTTTTTTGTGTCACCCCCAGCTGCTTCTGTGGATAAATTGTTGTCCCTTTTTATTGCATATTGTGTTCATATTTATCAAAGGCTTCCATCATGTTTAAAACTAATCACAAAAAAACACCTAATTGTAAGACCTATATCAGGTAAGTCTGTTAGAGTGTATCCCTATTAAATTGTCCTTACATTGAAAAAAACCCCTGGTCAAATAATAATGTTATTTTGATTCAAGCACACAGTAATTAAGCATGAAATACAATAACACCTGAGGTCATTGTGTAGAAGTGTACTGGCCTCATAGGTAAAGCTACTAAAGTGTGTGAGTGAACTAGCTGCTCCAGCCGTGTTGAATCCCATTCAGGGAGTGAATTGGGGGGTGAGGAGCTGTCACAGGGAGCTAATTTGGGTTCAGTTCTTGATCTTATGCTTTAACACTGTAGACTTCACAACTGGACTAATGGGGTGATACAGCTCAGGAGGTAAGACCGATTGTCTGGCAGTCGGAGGGTTGCCGGTTCAAACCCCGCCCTGGGCATGTCGAAGTGTCCTTGAGAAAGACACCTAACCCCTAACTTCTAACTGCTCTGGCGAATGAGAGGCATCAATTGTAAAGCGCTTTGGATAAACGCACTATATAAATGCAGTCCATTTACCATCCATTTGGACTGTACTCTTCATTAAAGTTTGTCAAAAATAAATAATGAAACGCAGCTTGTAACGTAATATTTCATTGTAATATAATATTTTAATAATACAAATTTAGTTTTCATAATATATGACATAAAGATGTGTGACCTTTTGAAAAATCACAGAAATCCCACAGTTCCCAATTAACTCAGTTCCTCTCCCATTATAACCAGTGAAGAGCTCCAGTGCTTACCTGTTTCTCAGTCCTTCCTGCTGCAGCTGAGACTGTATCATGGCCTCTGTGTTCTTCCATCACACACTGATAACAGATACACTGCTGATCGGTACGACAGTAAACCTCCAGCAGTTTGTTATGATGAGAGCAGATCTTCTCCTGCAGGTTTCCAGTGGCTTCCACCAGTTTGTGCTTCTTAAGAGGAGGAGATTCATAGTGAGGCTGGAGGTGAGTTTCACAGTAAGAGGCCAGACACACCAGACAGGACTTGACAGCTTTGCGCTTTCTCCCAGTGCAGACATCACATGGGACGTCTCCAAGTCCAGCATAGCAGTGAGCAGGAGGTGCAGCTTGAAGTCCTGTCTTCTTCAGTTTCTTCACCACTTCAGCCAGCATGATGTTTCTGCCCAGAACAGGCCTTGGAGTGAAGGTCTGTCTGCACTGAGGACAGCTGTAGACACCAGTATGGTCATCCTGATCCCAGCAGCCCTTAATACAGTCCATACAGAAACTGTGTCCACAGGGAATAGCCACCGGATCCTTCAATACATCCAGACAGATCGGACAGCTGAACTGGTCCTGATCCAGTAAACCTCCACCTTCAGCCATTTTACTGCTCACACTGACAGAGACAGAATTAAGTTTTGTTTCTAATAAACTGTGTGACAGAGAGAAGGGGAGTGACTATCTGGTTCTGCCCACACCTGCAGGAGGTGTTGTGTTGGACTGAGGCCAGGCTGAAGAGCAGGAGCAGCAGAGTGGAGATTTACTCATAAACATCACACACACACAAGCCTGCATCTGACAGGGAAACGAGTGTTGAGTCCCTAATCTGGAACCAGAGCTGCAGTTTGGCTAAAAGGCATCTTTCAAGTCACGCTCCACTAAACGGTGTTGAGCATATAGCTGTAGAAATCTGTTGTATTTCAAATGCACATGAAGCACCTTCAGATTAAAGGAGAGAGTTACGCATTTTTCAGAGACTGGCGGAAACAGAAAATAATATCACGCAGTTAATCCCCAGGACCGAGAGGGAAAACCTTTCCAGAGTCCTGGGGGCTCAGGTTCATAACACCCACTTTAGCTGATTTTCAGATTATTTACTGTCAGCCGCATGGTGACGTCCTGTATCGCCATGGAGATAAACAATCTGCCAATCAAACGCCTGTGGCAGGAGGAAATAAAGCCATTGGCCCCCCTTTACACTTTACTCACTGATGTGTCTGATGTGTCTGCATGCATGACTGAGATGTGCCCAGGATGGAACAGTGGGTATCTTCACTGGAGGGGGATGTTCTTTAGGCAGTTGGGAAAAGCTCTTGTGACCCCCCCCCCCCCCCCCCCCCCCCCCGCACACACAGAGAAGATGGCCCCTCCCCGGAGCCCCACCCTCTGCATTCATCATCAGGCTCACTGAAGTGGAGGAATGTGGTCCTGCTCCACCTGGAGCCCCACCCTCTGTACTCATCGTCAGGCTCACTGAAGTGGAGGAATGTGGTCCTGCTCCACCTGGAGCCCCACCCTCTGTACTCATCGTCAGGCTCACTGAAGTGGAGGAATGTGGTCCTGCTCCGCCTGGAGCCCCACCCTCTGTACTCATCGTCAGGCTCACTGAAGTGGAGGAATGTGGTCCTGCTCCACCTGAAGTCCCACCTGAAGCCGCAGCACGGGGAAGTGAGCAGAACAGGAGACACGCCCACCCTTCCCAGCAATGCCGCAAAACCAGAACAACCTGCTGCAGATGCAAAAGGTACGTCTGCAAGTCACACACACAGACACACACATACTGCGCGTATATAATGCGCAGTATGAATAGGTCGCTTTCTGCAAAGCCATCAGTCCCTCCATCCTTTCACCCATCCATCCCTACAGTAGTGCATTCAATGATAAAAAAATATTCAGATGTGGCCAGTGCCTCTGTATGTGAATATATTTGGTAAAGTTCATGTTTGTGGTATTTTTTGATATTCTACCTTCGGCATCATCTAACCCGCTACCTCAGGTCTGTCGCGTAGCTGCCGCTAATATGATCGACCAATAAAACATTGACCGACTGACCATGTGGGTCACCAAACTACACCCTGAGCCGGCCAGAACAGGATGGATGCCACCCCTAGAGCCTGGTTCCTTCTAAGGTTCCTTCCATCTGCCACAGGGAGTTTCTCCATGCCACTGTTGCTTTAGGCTTGCTCCTGTGGGGGTTTTGGCCAGGGTTGTCTGCGAAGTGTATTGTGACAATTGTTTGTGAAAGGCGCTATATAAATACATTTAGATTTGATTTGATTATAGACCTTTTCCCAGTCGCTGTGCTATGGCAGGAGACCTGGACTGGGGGTTGGTGAGGGAGTTCGTTATTTTGAGCCTTCAGACAAACCTTGTGCAACCTTTGGCAAAGAGATGTTATAGTCAAATATTTGTTTAGGCCTTCAATTGAGCTTTGAGTACAGATTATTATTCAGACAAATAACAGGAAATTTGTCATGTTACAAATGGATACTCATGGTGGTATCTTTGTTTAGGTAAGGTGGGCTGTCTTGCCTACATATGATTTGAGAAACCTGTTGTTCATATTTAATTAGAATTTGTTATTTTGAACAAAGTGAAGTTTGGTTTCAGGTTAAAAAGAAAACATTTTCTAACATAGATCTATATGGGTAAATTTTG
>NW_026985857.1:0-6395 GCF_018555375.3 Anguilla rostrata
GAGGAAGAACCCCCTGATACCCCTTGTTTCTCCCAACCCCACTCTGTGTAATTTCTCAATCACAATCCTACCACACCAATTTTATTTGATACTTTATTTTTTGTAAAAGGGTACACCCAACCAACAATACTGACTTGTAACTACTAAATTGAACTTGACCAATTGAACTGAACCAGACTGAACAGAAGACATTCAGAACTGAATGGACAGTGAATACAGTTACAACACTCAGGACATTGATATGAAGACAAATGAATGTGTTTGAATGTGATAAGCTTTACATATTGTCGTTACGTTTTCTTTAATACAGTTCTAACCATTTTGCACTTACTTTCTGGCTCCGGTTGTTCATTGTGTCCATCCCTTCATTCATAACCTCTCCTTACGAACCTAGCTTTAACCTGAAAATATTTACCTACTGCTAAGTGACCCTTTAGGTGGGTTACAGTCATCATATACGTGACTATCCTGAACTGATACTTTGCTTTGGGCCTCTTATTCGCTCTTGGACCCTTAGGTTTGAGAGTAAACACAACAGTGTGCTCGCAAATTACACAACTTCAAGAATTTGTGATCTGTTGATTATTTAGGCCTCCAGCTACGTAGCTCTGTGGCTGTACACAATGTCACCGTTAAAGGCACAAGCTACAAAAAAGCCACGTGTGTTGTCTTTGAGAAGAATGATGAGGGACTAGTCTTTGGCAAGATAGAACTGATTCTTGTTTGCAACAGTTGTGTTTACTTTGTCACAGAGAAATGCCAGTCTGATTTCCTTTTTGATCAGGGGATTTACTGCCTAAAGATGGGCTCAGAGAACCCCATTTCAAATTATTTCTGCCTCGAACATGCAAGCCTGCTTGACTATTACCCTTTGCCTGTGTACAACATGTTTGGTCTGTCTCTAATAGCCCTTCGCCACTCCTTTCCTTCAGAATGTCTGATATAAGTGAGAGCATCAAGGACGCAGTCATTTCTGTCCTGCCAAGTGTGCCAGAAGAAACGATCTTACACCAGGGAGTGGAAAGCAAAGATGACTTGCAGTACATAAGAGAACAGGAAATTGCAGAGGTTATTCGACCAATTCAGTGCAGAAAACTTTTAAATGCATGGAAATGAGCAGGTACTGTATATTTACTACTTCACTACCAAATTAAAGAGTGTATTAAAAAGCTTATTGTTTTATCTAATTAATTGGCATAATTTTAGTCAATATTCATAATGATAGATTTTTGTTTTCATTGCCAGATGCCATAAGTTGTGCTACCCCCCTACTCCAGTCCCCAGAAGGCAGTTCATCACTGTCAAGCTCCTTGAGATCCAGTAGCCCTTCACCATCACATTCCATTCCATTCCATAACTTGGCGTCATTTTGATGTCAATACTTTTGAGTAACTTGGCATTTTTGTTGTAAACGTGTTTATGAGATATCATTTCTTTTTGCAAAGAGTTTTATTATGAGAGTGAGAAATGCGAAGTGACCCTGTAAGAAACGTTTGTGGATTATGGCTATCCTTGTGTGAATTTGTACAGTCTGATGAGCGTGTACTGTTTAGCAGTTTCGGTTTGCTATCTATGTAAAACAGTGGCTGTGACAAGGGTGCGGTGGCGTATAAGTGTAAAACGTATCAGAGATGCATGTGAAATATGGCCAGTGTATGTACTCACGTCCATCCAACTGACAAAAGAATCAGCAAGCCCGTAGAATTATAACTCTCTAGGTCGCAACTTGTGTAGCCTTCTGTCCTGCTCCGTTGTCTGTTATTTCGTGGAGATGCACTTTTAGTGTTTGTAAGGTTTATAAGGCATTTTGATAGGCTTATCTGCAGGTAGGAATCCTCTTCGCTGTTTTGCTAAACTAGAACCGGAAAACATGATAGTGGAGATAGGAGCAGACGCATATGTCCCAGCAGGTTTTGCATATGAGAAAATAACAACAGTGTGAGAGAAATTAGGGTGAATTATTAAATTTCGGAGTTGAAACAATATGTTTTTAGCAGAATGGGCATGTAGGTGAAAGTTGACATGATCACGGAGTATAGTGCGAAGTAAATGGAGTTGACCATGAGCGAGCTTATATTCCTTATCGAACGGTATATATAACAGTCGCTATAAAGTGCCAGCTGTTAAAGTGGGGGGTTAAGTAACACGTGAAATCTATTGCACTGCTATGTTTTTTCATGTTCAGTACTAGTACTGAATCATGTTTTTAAATGTAATATTTAATGGTAGTTGCAGAACGTACATACATAGTAATTGTTTGTATGTGGCTGGATAGAGAACAGGGCGAGGTAACATGATGTAGAAATGTGGCGTTTGCTGATAAGAAGGTTTTGTACAGTACCAAGTGAAGAAATGTAGTTAGTAGAAATGGCACAGCTGTGAACTGGTGTAACCTTTTGATAAAAGTATTACATTTGCCATCATGAAATGCATATGGGTGGCCATGAGTGAGTTTTGGTAAAGAAAATATAAGCGTAAGAGAACGTTAGTGTAAAAAAGGAAATTATCTGCCTGAGAACGAGGCGGGATTCAATCGTTCAACCGGAGGTTTACCAGTCTGTCACTTTGTTAGGGCAGCACCATGACATAGATATGCAATGCGTGAATATCATTAGCAACCTGTCCGTGGTTTTAAAGAAGAACCAGGCGAGTTAGCACAGAAGAGCTCCCGTTGAATCCATATGGCTTTGCAATATTGTAGCCGGTTAACAATTGAACGTGCAGATGGTACGTCATAATACAGTTTGGGGAACGCCGGTAGATATGGTGCAAAGCAATAATTGAGAAGTAGTAGACAATTATTAGTGAGGGTAAAAGCAGGTTAAAGAAACACATTCCTAGCTGGGCTTGAACTTCCAACCCTGTGTTCCCAAACCTGTAACCTTACCCACTAGGCCACAGGCGGGCTAGCTGTTTGTACTCAAAATGTTTCAGAGTAAAAGGTATGGGTATTTTGCGTGTGTATGCAAGTTTTTCATAGGGTCTGTAGGTGAAGATTTGGCGGGTGTCTGTAAAATGTCCAATGGGAAGCATGTTATTAGTGGGATAGGCGGCAGGAAAAATAAGAATGAGAAGATGAAGAAGAAGAAGGAGAAAACGTAAATCCCCTTAGTTTGGGGCTTTATTGTGTGGACATGTGAAGGTGTTTATGACATCTGTCTGTTGAAATGGGGTCAGAATGTACAGAATTTAATGTTTTTAATGCTGAGATGTCTGTGGCTGTTGTGGTTATTTCTGTGGGGAACCCTGAAAAGTGCCAAACTCTCGGTGCTGTATAGGTATGGGGCATGCCTCCACCAAGGCGTAACTTGGTGGGATGGCATACCTACCATCCCAATACCTGTCAATTTTGTTTTCTTTTTGTGTGATGGTCATAATTTAGAAGCAGAAACAAATTTTGCTCAGAGGGGGTATACTCATTTGCAACATGGCTTTTTATAATGTTGGTTAAAAAAACATGCTTTCCTGTTTAGCATTGCAGTATTGCAGTGTTGCTGAAACACTACATAATATCTTTTTTATTTGTAAAGCGATAAAGCTGGATTTCCATTTTTCAGAGAGGGTGTACTCCTTCATGATGTGCACTGTAACATTGCTGTGTCCCAAGCATGGTGCCCTAAAATTGGGGGATTGTGTATAAAAAGGGCTGTAATTCATACACTGTTCACCTGATATGCATGTAAATACTTTTTTTTATTACAAATCTCAATTGTGGAGTACAGAGGCAAATCAATAAATGATGGGTCTTTGTCCCAAACATTATGGAGGGCACTGTATCCCTAATAATATTTAAATGCGTTTAATTTCATATTGTTTGTTCTCTGCAGGTTTCTGCCTCTGCTGCTGACGTTGAGAGGTCCTTAACTTTGCCTGACAGTCCTCGATTGATTGTTCTCGGTATGCATGTGTATGTTTAATTAAACTTTTCCTTGACCATGTGGCCACACCACAGGCCTTCCCTGTCCTCACTGCTATGCTATGTGTCAACCCCATCCCAACCTGTTCTCTCCCCTACAGAACTCGCCTCCGCAGGCGAGGACCCCGTGGCGACGGAACCTCTCCAAACTTCGCTATCCCTCACTGACCCCCCTGTGACGACTTCACGGTCGCAGGAGGGCTATGGAACTGCCAGTCTGCTACGCGGAAGGCTGACTTCATTTCAGCCTACGCGTCCCTCTTCTCCCTACATTTCCTTGCCCTCACTGAGACCTGGATCACACCAGGCAACACTGCAACCCCTGCAGCCCTCTCCTCCTCCTTCTCCTTTTCTCACGCCCTCCGCCCGTCTGGCCGTGGTGGGGGCACAGGTTTGCTGATCTCTCCCTCTTGGAAATTCTCTGTTCTCCCCCTTTCTCACCTCTCCATCTCTACCTTTGAATACCACTCTGTCTCAATCACCTATCCTGTTAACTTGTACATTGTTGTTATCTATCGCCCTCCAGGGCCCCTGGGAAGCTTCCTCGATGAGCTCAACACCCTGCTCAGCTCCTTCCCAGAGAATGGTGTAAAGGGGAGTCAAACTGGGACCCAAAAAGGCTGGCATTTGAACGGGCCTGCAGGCTGGGACTCATCCTGTACTTCAAAGAACCCAGAGCCGTGTGATAAAACAATAAGTTACTTGGACTTCCTCGGGATAAGCAGGCCATTTGGCTCTCTGGAATGTTGCCACCTGGACACATCTAAGATAAGGGGAACTAGTCTCTTTGTCTATGGTTGTGGGGGTATGTGTGTTCGGGCCATTAAGGGTAAAAAGATCATCAGGCCTCTGGACAAATGGTGGGGCAACTACGCTTGACAGTTCCACAGTGCCGTTATGTGGGCCCCTCTATCATTACACTTTTTATTTATTTTCTGGATCTGGACTCTAAACCATCTGTTTATCATATTTACAAACCCCGGAAAACCTTACAAACCATGCACGTGTTTTCATTATATTACTGTATTATGCCTTATGTAATAATAACATGGATTGCATGTAAAATGCTTCAACAAAAGGGTATTTTCATGACAACTGCACCATAATATTACATCCCCTGGACATGTTTGGCATATTCAGGAAAATTCCAGAAATTGAATGAAAAATGTTTCATACCCAATAAAATTTAATAAAACATATTTTAAATTGTATCCAGTGCCACAGCGTTCGTTATAGAAGAATTCGTGAATTATTTCTGTGTCGGGAATTCAGATTTATGAGATCGCTATTCGCCCAACGAACTGCGGAAGCGCATTCCGGTGCCCACGCGATCTATCTGGAGACATGTACCGCTTATAACGTGTTTCCAATTACACCAAGTTCGTTTTAGATGTACTGGCTAATTATATCTGTCTCGGGAATTTGGATTCATGAGATCGCTAATAGCATTATACTCTGTATTTAAAACGGGTGACGCACACAACTGCCTCCGATTACAGGTTAGTTTTCTATCAATTATTTTGTTTAAATTGTATCCAGTGCCACAGCGTTCGTTATAGAAGAATTCGTGAATTATTTCTGTGTCGGGAATTCAGATTTATGAGATCGCTATTCGCCCAACGAACTGCGGAAGCGCATTCCGGTGCCCACGCGATCTATCAGGAGGACATGTACCGCTTGTAAATTGTCTCCAATTACACCAAGTTCGTTTTAGATGTACTGGCTAATTATATCTGTCTCGGGAATTTGGATTTATGAGGTCGCTAATAGCATTATACTCTGTATTTAAAACGGGTGACGCACACAACTGCTGCCGATTACAGGTTAGTATTCTATCAATTATTTTGTTTAAATTGTATCCAGTGCCACAGCGTTCGTTATAAAAGAATTCGTGAATTATTTCTGTGTCGGGAATTCAGATTTATGAGATCGCTATTCGCCCAACGAACTGCGGAAGCGCATTCCGGTGCCCACGAGTTTCCAATTACACCAAGTTCGTTTTAGATATACTGGCTAATTATATCTGTCTCGGGAATTTGAATTTATGAGATCGCTAATAGCATTATACTCTGTATTTAAAACGCGTGACGCACACAACTGCTGCCGATTACAGGTTAGTATTCTATCAATTATTTTTTTAAAATTGTATACAATGCCACAGCGTTCATTATAGAAGAACTGGTTAATTATTTCTGTGTCGGGAATTCAGATTTATGAGATCGCTATTCGCCCAACGAACTGCGGAAGCGCATCCCGGTGCCCACGCGATCTATCTGGAGGACGTGTACCGCTTATAACGTGTTTCCAATTACACCAAGTTCGTTTTAGATATACTGGCTAATTATATCTGTCTCGGAATTTGATTTATGAGATCGCTAATAGCATATACTCGTATTTAAAACGGGTGACGCACACAACTGCTGCCGATTACAGGTTAGTATTCTATCAATTATTTTGTTTAAATTGTATCCAGTGCCAC